>NW_020451116.1:1780453-1962832 GCF_003343035.1 Apteryx rowi | reverse complement strand
GCGCGGGGGCGTCACCACGCGGGCCATCACCACGCGGGCCATCTTCCGGGCGCTCACGCGGAAGGGCGGGAACGGGCCGATTCCGCGCCTTCGGAGCCGCGCGTTGGCACCTCTGCCGCAGCCGGGCCGGCGGTGGGCGCAGGAGCAGGGCGCAGCAGTGCGAGGCGCTGCCGCTCCGGCCTGGCCTGACGCAGGGACGGCTCGCCGCCGCCACTGCCACGGAGAGGCCCGGCCGCCTGCTGGCACCTGGGGCAGGGCGCACAGAGCAGTCCCCACCACCTGAGACCCTGCACCAATGGATCCGCAGTGGCGCGGTCCCTAGGACGGAGCCAACACCGTAAAGCTGCTGCTCTTCCCTGCCCGTATCCGACGTTTCTCAGCTGCCCAATGCTCTCCAGAGACTGCCGTCCCCTTTCTTACAAGTCCACTGCTCCTGCGCGTAGCTGCCTTCCTGTCCCTTCTCCTCAGTAAGGGACGCTTGGACATACGCTCCCTTTGCCTGTGTTTACAAATTTGTTTCTATGTACACATACGCTTCTCTATGAAAAGTCCATTCTGTACACCAAAGAACTTCTGTGTGCCCAAGGGAGCAGCTGCGTCATCTCCTGAACCTCTTCAGCGGAGCTACTGACGTGCCATCCATGAAAATCTCCTCGCTCGCAGTTGTTTTGCACGCACAGTAATCAGGGTGAAGCATAACAATTGCAACGTCAACCAAGGGACTGTGCTGCCACTTGAAAAATAAGTATTTTGTTTCTGGCAGGCTTTGCAAGAGGCTGCAATTTCATAAGCAAAATGACACGATCTCAGTCAGCTTAACCTCATTGTGGGGTGTTACCTTCTGGGCAAACTCACTTACAGACAGCAGCCCATCTTGGAAGCGGCTGAGATTTCACTGAATGAAAGAATGAAAGAGCAGAGCAGTAGTAACTATGTATTTGGAAAGTAATAACCAGCAAGTACAGCTGCAGCCTCAAAATGGATTTCAAAAGATGATTTATTGTGCACCAGAAATCTGCTCTTTTCATACAATTATTTAGAAGAATTAAGATTAAACTGTTTATAGAGCTAGTGTATCATAAATCTCAGGCTGCTGCTGTTTCTCCTGACACTGTTGCAAAATATGGGTAGGAAATAAAAGACATGATTAAACAGGACAGTAACCTCTACCTCATTCTCTCCTGAAGTATTTGTACTTATCAGCATCTTCCCTGAACAATGACTGTAATGAAGTAAGCTAAAATAATAAGTAAACTAAGAAACTGAGAAGACCTAAGAGTATAATGTTTGAGGGCTGGTCCAGAAAGATCAGCCCTCACATGCTGCTGCGTCCTGCTGTGCGGGAAGCAAGGGCTGGCAGGAATAACACTGACATGTGTGGAGGTTCCCAGGAGCTGTTACTGAGATTTCCACTGAAATCTTCCCTTAAGCTACATTAACTCCCAAGAGTGCGTAAACTTCACCGCAAAGGTTTCATGTGGCAGCATCCTCACAATGTTTTCATTCAGAACAAAAAAACGCTACTTTATCATCTCTGCTGTTACTTTGGGAAGAGAAAATGGCCTCTCTGCTAGAGACTTGTGGAATAAACACACACCAGCAAACATTTCTCCAGTGAATTTGAACAGCACCTCTTATGTGTACAAGCATGCTCAGAAAGTCTTCTTTTCTGTATTTGGTTATGTGATCATTGTTGTCAATAACCCTGAAGAAAAATAAAGATGTTTATAGTATTTATAAAACTAAAGCCAGATGGTTATATTCCTGAGTTGCCAGGACTGCAACCTGCTGCAGTTTAATGTAATTAAAATGAAATCTGAACAGAATGCAGTATTAAATATTGGTAATATGCAGGCAGAGGAAATAATTTTGACAAAATTCATATAATGGATGCAGAGAAAGGTCTCTGAATACTACACTGTCAAATTAAATACATCTCTATTGGAGTGTAACAAACCATGCTAACAACGCACTTAAATATAAAGATTTTTGCTTCTACTTTGCAAGAAGCATAACTAAACTAAACTAAACCTTGAGTAAAATAAAAAAATTAAGCAGCAATTAAAAGTTGTTATCCAGCATTATTGTATAAGTTTTATTCATATTTAAACATATGACTCATCTACTTTTAAATTGGGATTTTGTAATGGATGTACCAATTTATAAGAAGTTATGTATGTTTACATTTTATGATTATTATTGTTTATGATTTAATTTGATTATAAAGTCCAGATATGGACTGGACTTCATGGTCATCAAAAAGCTCTTAAATGATCCAGAGGGATCATTTATACTGTTATACTTCCCTGTTCTATGTCACATATGTGAGTGTTAACATGCAAAGAATGAACCTGTATAGATGGCATGTGTAGATGCACCAACAGGCACATCTGAATGTGTTTCCATTTCTGCACTTGCACAAATGCATGTAAGTAGAACCAATGACTCATTTAAAACCTTCCCGCCCTGCAAAACACCTGCAGGAATTGATACCTGCAATTGGTTAGGACCAGGTTCCACACCCTCACAATGAGTTTCATGACACCAAGGAGCCAGAAAGGGCTGATGTGATAAATCGGGTGCACACGCAATAGATCAACTCAGGAAAGCCTGTGCTAATGTTGGAGTTTGGATTGCTTCAGGCCAATGTAAAGTGTGAGCTACAGCTGAAATGTGGAGACCTGCACTTCTGCACTAGCATTCATAGCAGATCAGGAAACTAATGAAGCTGAAAATTTATCACTTATTTTCTGGTTGCTTCAGTTTTCAGCTGAATTTGTTCCTGATCTGGCTCATTTCATGATCAAATGAATGTGCGTGGTGGCTCAGGGGAGAAGGAGGGAATGTGGGAATGTCCCTTCCGACAGCCGCCTGCAGTTGTATCTGTTTAAATTGATTGTGGAATCACAGCCTTAGAATAAGCTCCTTATTTTTTGATATATTTGTGCATTGTGCATTGCATGATGCAAATCATAGTCCATATTTTTGAGTATAACATTATCTTTTGCTGACACCAGTGACTCTGTCTGCAGCACTCTCCAAGTAGAAGTGACTGTGGAAGTGATACGTTCCTTCCCTCTTTCGCCCATCTCCTCTCCCCACAGCTGCCTCACAAACTACCTGTCACATGATATCGTAGTGAAGTACTAGATGTACGGGGACTTGCAGAAAACTGCAAAGCCTGGAAGGCACCTTTTTGCTGCGTGCAAGCCAATTTGCAGGCACGTGGTCTGTATGCCCAACACAACAGGTCCTGAACAGAGTTTCTGGCTGCCCCTCAGAACAGCGTTGTCCTATATGGAACAAGACAGCACTCCTTGCGAGGAAGAATGGCTCCATGTAGTCCTTGCTTATTCTCGTTTTATAGTCTGATCCTGCAAATGCTTCTTGTTATAATTCCCCTGACTTAAAAAGCAAAACAAACCCTTTAAAAATCAAATAATTAAACTCATGAAAAAAATGGCCTGGCTAAATAAAATGTATTTTCACAAATAGCATTTCAGTAGCAATTATCAGAATATCTGCTTGTGTCACTTGGTAACGAAAGCCTAGGTAACATGATGATTTTCACATAAACACCTTTAAACAAAAAATTAAGAAGTTTTAACTGATGGGGACATGAAACGTAGTAAGAGAGGATGCCTAAAAGTTAGAATTTTGCAAACCCTAAGTGGAAACGACATTTTAAATGTCACTGCCAAAAAATGACAGAGACAATGACACACCAAAGGTCATATTCAAAGTAACATTCAAAAATAGAGAGAGCTGAACATAATGCCATTAGTATGTAACTATTCTCAGAGGGAAAAAGGGATTTTCAAATTGATTAAGTTAGAATGAAGATGTTGGAGGAACAAGAAAATAAATGTTTCTAGAAAATCATACAAGTCATTTTAATTAGTTAAAGAAGCATTTAACTGAAATCTACGCAAGTGCAGCAGCAAAATTTTAAGTGTATTTTCCTAGCTTCATATGTGTTAGTGCTTCTGCTTACATCAAGGAGATTCTACATACCCATAGCTTCTGCCAGACCAGAAACCTTTTGCCCATATATATCTGTCTTATTCCAGGCAAACGTGTAGACCAAATTAGCTGCAGCAGGAAACCATTTCTGGAGCAGACGTCCTTCAACAGCAACTATCAGATGTACTTTTGTCATTCCAGGAGGGATGGTTGTGTGTGTCAGAATAATGCGCAGCAAAGTTTTATACCCCGGTGTTCGACTGCTGAGATAACTAAGCTTCACAAAGCTGGAAGGAATTGGGATTTCCTCCTGGACCACCTTGGATAAAAACAATCATATGATTACATCTATGGTCAAGAAAAGTGAAAAATTATGATTATTTCTAGTAATGACAGGTGTTTACTTTACATTTCACAATCATGATCTGAACACAGTATCACTTAAAACACTGCTCTTTTCTGAGTTTATTTCAGCAATGCAGTAGCCAGGCATAATGCAAAATCTCCAGCACCAAAAACTGCTTTCTCATCTTGTTGGATGGCAGTCAGTCTACTCTGCTAAAGAACCCCTTCCTCTAATTCTTCACTATTATCCCCAGAGGTGCAAATACAATCTCTGTGATCATATTCATATGTATGAGCATTACAGCTGCACCTTGGCTTTATTATTTGGTTTACTTAATAAGTGTTTTAGCTAGAATATAATTAAACAAATATATATATTTTTAAGTCTGTACACATATTATATATCATACAATGATTTGAAGACACTGTCCTGCTTTGGGGGCAATGTGGACCTGCCCTAACTAAGGGAGAGCTAAGAAAGAAAACAGATCTTGGTGATAAACCAACCACTGCGCAGAACTGCATGCAGTGAGGCTAAGCTGCAGCACGAAGGGGCATGGCATAAGAAGACACAGCATAAGAAGGCACGGTGTAACAAGCCAGCTGGGGACACACAGCACTGAATAGGAAACCACTTGGGCGTCAGGCTTATTTAGCCAACAGGGAAAGTCCTTGGGGTGTGCTGAAGAGTTCAAATCCCATTGCACTGTTGTCATTGCCGCTGTCTGAATCAGTTGGATTAAAGCTGGCTTGGATATGCCCACTCTGGCGCAGTATCAGCTCCTGGCCGCAGTGAAGACATGCCCTCAGCAACGAGAGGGACTGCGGAGGCTGCAAGCTCGTGTGGGAGAGAGAGAAAACCTGGCTTTGACCTTTTGAATGATGGGGGCCTTGGAACTACGGAGAGGGATCTAGCTCTTGCGATCGCCTGAGAGTAAGTGCTCTTCTGGGAGCAGCTTCTTGGATGAGACCATTAGGCACTCGCAAGCCACCGGGAACTGGTCTGTGTTCCAGTTAGGTTAACCTCCAGGAAGGTCAATGATTTTAGTACACTGCAGTAATAACAAGCCAATCTGTCACATTGTTAAATTAGCATGGCTTGGAAAAATACAAACTGTGTTTTGTTTATATTCCCCAGTTTTTCCTTTTTTTGTTTTGTTTCTTTAACAATAAATTGCTTCACTTTCAAACCCCTTTTATTTACATATTGCTATAGTATCACTGTCATAGGATTGCTGCAGTACTGCTGGAGGCCTGCCAGCACTTGTCGTTTCAACATATGAAATGCAGTGTTGCCAGGGAATTCCTGCTCCCTTTACTGTTCCTGACTTGCAGTGGTCCCCTCTTTCCTGCTGACATCCCAGCTGCCCCCTCTGTCATACATCTGACATCTCTTCTTATTTTTTAATAGAAAAACAGGAAGAAATATACATGTACTAATATCTTTTGATAAATCTCTTTCTCTTGCTATTCTGGGTTAGTTTTTATTCATCTCCCAGACCTGTACAATAAATTCAACATTCTAAGGACCCTTCATTGACAGCAAAGGGACTGGAAGCAGTTTCTCTTATGAGTAGACTGCATCTTTAGGTACCTTACTGCTTAAAACAGACCTAAGAATACTTCATGTGGAATAATGCGACCCAGTTTTTTCTTACTGGCGAGCATCAGTTATTCTTAATCTATGTTCATTAGTTTCACCTATTATGTTCTATGAAGCAACACTGTGGCCATCAGCTAGCTGAAGCAAGATAATGTGTTTATCGTTACACATATGTTTAAATATGGTTGAGTTCAGAGGGCTCTCACATACAGGATAAGGGCCTTCATCACTAGCAACACTGTTAAAAGAAAAAAGGATAGAAATATTCTTATTTACAAGTAACCACCAAAATATCTTCCATGCTTCCTCAGTGAAATTAAAAGAGAACCCAAAAGAGGTCTTACTGCAGGGCTTTTGCTTAAACTCTATCTGCTCAAATAACATATGAAACATTATGGGGAAACATGATCTAAAATCTGTGTAGTTGTATTTTGCTGGGTGTTCAACTCACACCACCTCTTTTAAGTCCCAAAGAACAGAATAGTTAAGCACAAGGTTAATTAGAAAGCAATTCTAAACACATATTGAAGGGAGACTCAAGAAAAAAAGACATTTAAATATAACCAATTGGAAACAGCATGTTAATATTCTACCTTGGAAAGAAAGTAAAAAAACCCCAAGGATTAACATACAGCTGGAGATGCCATCATAAAGAACCAGAAGATATGAAGGGATGAAATATCCCTGGGAATCTTCAGAGCATTCTGGGTAATGTCTCACATTGATGTATGGTGAAGCTGTACTGTTTTTCTGTAACCTAGGAATGGTTTTGTGCATCATTATAAATAAATCAGGATTTCAATAATAAATCATAGCAGCACTCCCCACTTTCTCCTTCTACTTGGTGGGAAGAAATAAACATCTTTAAAAAAATAAAAAAAGAGGAAAGCGCTTTGCTCAGCAGTACTAAAGAAGTCTGCACTGATGTCATTCTGAGAAGTGCATAACATCACAGCAGTTAAATGGTCATTATTTGGCAGCAGCCCCTTCACAGCAGCACTTTCAGAACCTTCTAGGAACAAGGGAAGACATTAAGGCAGTGTCACGTGTCCAGTGAATACCCACCACGCACCATCGCTCCAAATTAGTCTGAAAGCCTGAAACTGTAACTTTTAAATGGAAAGTTCAACCACCTATTTCAGTGAAATCCAGGTTTTTTAAACACGTGTAAGTTTAATATCTATGTGCTTTAGTATTTATGCATGCACATCAGGAATATATATGATTTGGGCAGAAAAGTTTGATAAAACTTTTATGATAATACACTGATATGAACTATTGTGCATGCAAATTTAATGATAAAGGTTGGATCTGCTCGACATTCAGTGTCAAATTGTCAATATCACCAAATAACGATGTCAGTTCCATTAATAAAGATCAAGAATGGTAACTTTTAGAATTGTCTAGAATTTTTTCTGCAACTGAACATTCTGTTAATTTGAAAGTATTTTTATTACCTGTAGCTCTGGAATAACGGTTCCTCTTTCTGGACAGGACCCTCCAAATGCTGTCAAGGGTGAAGGGAGTACGATGGGATTTGGGCTAATAAAACTACTGATGTCACAAGATGGTATTTCTGACTCTGTTCTTTGCATTACAACTTTGTCTACAATGATAAATCTATTCCAAGGTAACCAAAGTGTCCTTTTTTCAGATATGAAAGGAGATCTGTCAAAAACTAGAGTGACAGAGATGCCTCCAACAGCCACAAGGTCAAAACTGAAAAAGACAAAACAAAATGCTTTGTTTCATTTTGTTTTCACCACCATACTGCCACAACTTTCAACGAATCACAAAAAACCTCTTTATATCGTTCATTACAACCTTTAATTTGCTATGTGAAATCATTCTAGTGTATTTTTCCAACGCCACTTCGGCATTTATGCAGAAACCTGATCTCTCTCTGCTTTCTCCCTGTACGTATCATTAGCCAGGTACAGTACTCCACTGTTACCCGCCCCCTCTCCCCCGTTTATCACCTAGAATCACTACTAACAAGTGATCTGTAATAAGGGTGGGGATGCAGTTACTTTGGTCCATATGAAAAGAAATTCCTAACCCACAAAAGGGGTGCTACTCAGAATCTATGCAGGTATGGCATGCAGAATAAAGAAGTCTTAAGCCTGATAGGCTTTTTCTTTATTAATATATCCTTTTCCCTTTTTCTGAAAGTAGCAGGAGGAAAAGGTTGAGTACACTGAGCAGGAGACCACTCTGTGCAGGATACGAAGATTTTGGGCAAGAAGCTGATTAAGTGCACTGAGAACTGGACCAGCTCTTATATTTATGGCAGGTGCTCCTCCGGGAGCTACTGTGAAGAACACTTGGCATATGCAGGCTGCAAAGCAGTGGGACACAGAAAGTAAGCTATACACAGTCTCAGTTTTCTGAGTTTCTGAAATCTATAGTCAGGTACCATAAGGTAATATGTAAATTGACACTTCACCCTCTGTATTATTGAATGCATCTATTATGGAGGCTTTTGATGGTAACAAACTGTGATAAGGAGTCAGACTTAATTATGCATCTCTCATCACATTTCCCAAATGACACCGATTACATTCCCAGCAAAATACAGGCAGCATATCTTTATGCAACAACTTTATCCAGGCTGGCGTAAATAGGAAATGATAATCACTAACTTTCAGTAGTTTGATTTGAAAGTCAAGAAAATAAGAGAAAATAAATATGCATGCTCTTTACTTTTATCAACTGACAATGCCCCAAAAAACTGTGGAAACAGCAACAAATTATTTCTTTCCCTGTTAGATGATACTGTCTAATTTCTTGTCATTCACAACACAGTCAAGGAAGACGAAGTCTTTAAGAGCTCTTAAGAGCTGAATACAACTAAAGTTCAGGGGCAAATTACCCTATTGCAAATGGATGGCCAGCCTTGGAGTACCACAGAGAACATAAGGGGAATCGTCTCTTTTCAGGAAATAAACTCAGCCCTAAAAGGCTGGGGAAAGGGGGAAGCCAGGATTGCTCAAATTTGGCTGCAGAACAGCAGTTTAACCATTTTGACTCTGGTAAGAATCCGCCTTTATTTTTACGGGTGTGGCTCAGGTGACCAGCTAAAGGAGTTAACTTTACTGAATCCTCAATAAACTACTTGAAGATTCACACTTAAAGACAGAAAAAAAGAGGAAAGACAGGGAATTCTATGGAAAACCTGACTACTGAAAATATTCAAATGTCAAGGAGGTTATTAATATGCCAAGCAGTATGTTATCGACACCATCTCAGAATACAGACTCACTGGAGGTGCCATGACAGCAGTACAGTCACACTGGGACTCCAGGTGTTTGAATGTCACTGTAATTTTCTTGTTGCTATTGTTTTTTTATTCTTCCTTTTCTTCTTTGGTCTCTTTACTCTCTAATTAGATGTGCTCCCAGAACAGAGGACCAGATGCCATCCTCAGTCCACATTATAAACAGTGATGTCTATAAGAATTTTGCACATGAACAGAAGGAGGTAGATGGCCCCAACTGCAAAAATCTAACTCAATGAGAGGTCATATATAAAAGTCTCACCTTCCATCTTGTCGACTGATGGTGTATCCGTATTCATTGTGGTGTAGAAAACTGACATTCACTCCAACCAAAGGTGTCCCATCTATTGCTACCACCTGGCCTCGAATGACACAGGCACGTCTGTAATGAAACAGGCAAAGGTAACAGTGTTAGACACATAAGAAGGGTGAGAACAGTATTATTTCAGAAACTCTGCTATACTTCTGTCCCGAACACAGGCAGAACCATGGTGAAATCATTGTGACTGTTGATTTTGAATGAAAATTCAAAGAGCCCAAAAGATTGATTTGAGAAAGCATTATCTATTGAAGAAAACATATAGACTCCATTATGAATTCCTGGTGTATCATGAATGCATGAATACATTTCCATTTCCAGCTATATTTCAGTATACCATTTGTTCTGCCATTAAATAGTGTTGCAAAGGTTTCATGATAGCATAATTTAGCTTGCTGCAGCTCTAGTGGTGACGATTTGTGAAAGGGGAGAACCAAACCCAATTCTCTGGTGCTAAGAATGGAGCATCACTGTCTGTTAGAGAAAAGCTGAACTAATGTGATAAGGCAGCAGTGAGACACATGGTCCTCACTGAACTTCAGAAAGTTATATAGGTAAATCCAGAGAGAGCCTAACCAGGTGTAACATATATCACGTTATGCCTTTTTAAATTCCCTCTAGGATGTGTTAGACCTGTACCCATTTACCAGCATAAAAAAAAAAAAAATCCTCCCTTCCCAGTAAATGTAAAGAGGCTGGTATATGGCAGAACAGAAGAACACATCAAACTCACTGGACAGGAAAGTGAACTCATAACTAAGTGGGTCTAATCGGAGGCTAACAGAATGATGAATCACAGGAAATGAGAGCTGAAAGGAAATACAAGACTTTATCTTGTCGATTTCTTTGCCTCAGGTAAGATCAACTACACCTACATTATTCCAGATGGATGCTTGTCTAACTCTATAACCTCGCCATGCTACCTACTGCAGTGCTTCTGTATGAGTGCTTTATTCATGGCAAGTCTTTCCTACTGTGTAATTTGAATCTCTTCTGCTGCCCTTTAAGAGCAGTACTTTCACCCTAGCCATGGACATGGTGAACAAATTACTCTTTTTCTTAGCTTTAGCCTTCTATGCATTTGAAGACTCATAACCTGAAACATAGAGGAAACAAGTCACATCAAAGATGAGGAATAAGATGTGAAATACTCTCACGGTGCAGATTAAGACCTCGTGGGATTTTCTAAGGACTTACGCAGCTAAACTCCACTGAAAACAGCTTTCATATTTTGCCCCACGCCCTCAGGCCTACATTAGTATACTTCCATTGGCTCAAAGGTCTTGGGTATCTAATGATACAATTGCACATATTTCCTGGAAATGTAGTTTCAAAATAGCAGAGCGAACAGTGCATCCAGAAGTATTTTTATAACAGTTTACATGTAGACAAAGACATGTAGGGTCAGAATGCCAGAATACCTATAAATGTTTCCAGTATTAATTACTCAATATAAACAATAAGCATAAATTTAGACACTGTTATGCTTCTCTCTCAAGTTACAAGTTTGTACTTGCCTCAACAGACACATCCCACCTTTGCATGGTGAATATGTATTCTAAAGGAAAAACTCAATAGCTCTTTAAATGTAAGTTATATGAGAGTCTATATGTGAATTTAAAGAAGATGCCTTGAGAGATTAATTGATTTTGATGCAACGAAATCATATGTGCAAGCTGGACTATAAATTTCTCAGAATTCTGACTTGTTTCATAAGATCCCATTCTCCAAAGCCACTCAAGAGGACATTAATTTATAGCTATGATATCATCAAACTCAGCTGACTGCGCCCTGAGAAAATGCAACTGGTAAAAATGAACCCCTTTGGGAGTATGCTGTTCACCACAGGGGCTAATACGAATTCCATGCTGTCAGCATGCAGACAGATAGCAAAGTTGCTGAAAAACCCAGCTGAATACGAAAAGTAAGCTACATTACCTTCAGTATGCAGACCACAGTTCTAATTTACCACCTTTTCGTTTTCTGTATTAACTAAGTTGGTTGCGGCCGTATTTGTGGGCAAAACCAGTTGCTCCACTGAAGTCAGTCAAACTCTCGTATGTCTCAACAGACTATGCCAGGTTCAATTGCTTTTTGATTTGTTACAATAGAAACTACAAGTTTCTACTACCACAAGTTTCTATTGTTTTCTCATATTTTCTGATATCTACAGACCTGCCTTTCCTTTTCTAATCCCTTTATTTGTGCATTCCATATATTTACCAAGTACATTGGTTTGAGGGAGAGAGTCCCCTAAGAGTCATCATTCTGTATGTTATTCCAGTATTCCTCTGCTTGTTCATTCACTGTTTCTCACTCTGCAAAGACTTGTCTTCTGACTACTCCTTCCTTGTATTTTACCAAGCACACAGATTTGTGTGATAGCAACTCATCAGTCTTCATTATTTCATATATTGTCTTTCGTTCCTCTGCTCACTCACTTTGTTTCTCATTATTCATAAATAATATTCAGAGACTTATCTTTCAACTTTCTTACTCCTTTTTTATTCCTCGTATTTTACGAGCCACACACATTTACAGTATGTGATAAAGACTCACAAACCTCATTATTCTACATTTATCTGTATTGAACTGTCTTTGCAATCTTTTAGATTTTAAATGTTCTAAGCCTGTCTGTGTGGTGTCCTCATTATTTTCTGTCTTTTTATTATCCTACTCTAAGTTGAAGAGTCTTTTCCTCTTTGGCCTCTTCTTGAATTACCAGCACCTACTAAATCTTTGATTAACAGCATTCAATCCTAATTGGTTTTAATTTTTGCATTTACCACAGACTCTGCAGCAGTTCCCTCTCCTCCCTAAGGCCTGCCATCTCCCGAAGGGACGACGGCGCTCCGGAGGGCGCCTGGCTTGCGCGCAGGTTCCCAACGCCTTTGCTGCTTGCAGGAGACCCCACTTGGTTCCTCCCCTTACAGGAGCTTTTAGAACACGTTTCCTGCAGCGATGTCACTTCTGACACAACTGCCATTTCATGCCTTTCTGGCTTCAGCATTCACTCTCTTTCCAGCAGAGGTGGCCTTAGACCTTGCTGCTGCTCACTGCTTTTCTTAATCCTAACAGAGCAATCTCTGAAGCCCATGAGGCCTCCTCAGCGTGCTGTATTTCCCTCTTCCTTTCACAGCCTCTAAGGTTTATTCTGCACACTTGTGACTGGCCTGCTTTTATTTCTCATGTGGATAGTAACTCATACAACCTTTCTAACAGTCACTTTATTTGCAAAGATAGCACAGTCTTGGACTAAGGCTTTTAAACTACAATGTCCAAGTTGCATAAGTGCAAAAATGTCTTTTCTAATTTGGAGGAACTGGAAAGCCTGGTGTCTATTTTCTGTCTTGTATCTGGGGAGGAATGTGTCCCTGATAAGCTGCCTCAGTCTTTTCAGATGCATTCAAAATCTTTCTGGTCCCCTGGCAGGCTGTACTAAATCTGTGACTCCAGAGGGAGGAGTTGTGTTTTGAGGGAAAGCAGAGATTCCCTTGGGCTGCAGGGGGCATTAAAGAAGTAGGATTTCTTTGTAAATGCCTCATGGGTCATTTCACATGTAGCAGAGGATCTCAGTTTTGAGGATCTCAGATCTCTGCCATCAGGCAGCTTGTTTGACATCCCTAATTTAAAATATAAATAGGACTGTGAAATTCTAGATGCATTATTTTGCTACTTCTGAAGCATTTTATTATTCCACCACCATTCTGCCTTGCTCTACTGCTACTTATTTGTTATTCTTTCACTTTTGGTTTTTGTGTTAGGTTTCCAATGTTCTCTGAGCACCTCAGGCTGAGACATTAGGCTCAGACATGGAACTCTGTCAAGGAAACTTATGAATTTGCAAGTGTCACATTATCAGAAGATGTCATTTACTGTATTACATTTCTGATTAAAATCTTCTATCAGAGAAATTAAGCTAAAGGCTAGTAAGGTACATTCATTTCTTCCTGCTGATAGTGTTGCTGTAGCAGCCTTTGAAGGGTAATTAATTCAGCACCATGCACTGGACCCTTTTTTGTAGGCAATTTGCAGCGAGTCAAATAGCTTGCCAGCAGCATGCATTAAAAATACTCGGCAAAGAAACAAGCTAAAAACCTTCCTGAGAACAGAAGTTGCTAAAACATTGTAATCTGCTACATGTAATAATTCATAATTCAAAATAATTCCTGATGTAAGCAAGTACACTTCCATTTATTCAGTTTGTCTAATCTGTCTTTAAGCATGTCACAGTTAAAGTCGGGATTTTGTAGAAAGCCAGTACAAATGACATATCAGAAAGCAAAATATACTTCTAAAATATTCAGCTCCTTAACATTAATTTTGGTCTAGTATTTGGCCATGGCTCACTCCCTGGCCTTGACTGTGTTGCAGAGGCCAAATATTTGAAAGCTTGAAATAGCTGCAAGATCTAAGGTAAAGTCAAGATGCAAATGCAAAAGGAAAGATGTCCCAGCAGTTGCTGGAACAAATAATTTTGGTTTCAGAGGATGCTGAGAATGCTAGCATGTGGCAGAGACCAAACACTTTCACAGTCTGAAGGACAGAGGTAATCTTCACCTTCTATCAATAGCATCCCCAAATCCACTCAACATCCCTTTGGCTTTATCTAGAAGGAGATTCATGCAAACATCACCCATAATGGAATTCCACAGATACACGCCACAGTAAAACACTGCACAATGCCACCTGAATCAGAAGACTGAAAACATCAGATAGTGTCAAAAATGTTTCTTCATTAACCCTCCAAATGGTCTCAGAGACCTATTGCAAAGCTAAAAAATGCCAGATGGGGTTTTGCAAAATTCTACATTTGAGAACAAGTGGGAACAGATACCAATGCTCTGAAATAAATGAATGGAGCTATTTCATTCAATCCTTCCAACGTTTTTTGTTGAACCACATACGCAATAAAGTGGCATTGCAGGCAACCAAAGCAGTTAACATCATCTGCATGGACATGAACTCTTCAGCACCAGCCAGAAGGAGATAAAAACTCAAACATGCTTTGGTCAGTACCAGATAGGCAGGTTCACAGAAGTCTGAGGTATTTACAGTAGTAACAGTTGTCTCACTACCTTCTTTTTAGTAATCTTAATTCTCAGGAGCAGAACAGACACTAGATGACAGCCTGATTGACAATGTCAGGGGAATATTTCTGAACAGAGGCAGCCCAGCTAAGCCATTGCTTCCTTCTGAGACGCTGCTTATCTGCGATCCTTAAGGAAAATTTTGACAGTTTTTAATAATATTTGACTTATGGATGAACAATTTTTCAACAGCCTGGATCAAGCAAAGTGCGGACCAACAAAGTCCTTAGGGTGCTCCAGACATCGCAGATTACTGTTGACAAAGCCCAGGAGACACGAAATGGCATCAGTCTCTTAAGGCACTGCCCTGATTCTACACATACAGACAGCATCATCTGAATCCCAATGATCTTCTCAGTAAACTAACCAGTAATTTCTTTACAGGGGGAGGAAACGATATCTGGGGTGTGAACAATGCAGAAATCCAACTACAAGTCATATCCCTTATTATTATAAAGTCTGAAGTATCAAACCATGGCCAGGGTGGGCTGCTGGCCACGTACTGCTGTTTGCCAGAGCCCTCCCCACCCCTGCAGTTACAGCAGTTTCTAAGGATAGATCATCAACAGACCTTCATTATTCTTATTCTCCAAAGGCATCCCAGATACCAGGGTAAAGAAATGAAATACTCAGAAAAGTCTTTTAAATCCAAGTTAAATCCCATCAATGATAGCTTTAAAAGATCAGTTCCTTATATCTATAAAAGCACGTTGATGGGATTATGAGCAATCTGGCTGCTAACATTTGCCATGCCACAGAGCGCTGTACAGGAGACTTGAGTGCTCACCTTCTCCATGAAAACACCTTCCTGCGAGACATCTTGACGAGGAACATCTTTCACTGGTGACTTTTGTTTTAAACTGCAGTATGCTGTGCTATGTGTGCAGTTAGCCAAGGATGCCGTATGAGGTGCAGTGGCACTCTTCCATTAGTGATAGACATCCGAGAGACCTGGCATTGTCAGGTGGAGGCTTTTCACACAGTTCATTTTCATGCACTATTGTTCTACATATTTATAACATCCTGTTACATTATTAATAGTGATTAAATGTTGAGGTATTTCAGATCGATAAAGACTCAGTTTACACATTTATTTTATTAAAAATTAATAAGTTACAATGAAAGAGTGCACTGAATTTGTGTGCAGCTACAGAATGAAGGCAAGGTTGTAATCCAAGTGCTATTTACTGTACTGTGAAAATAAAAAATTCTTATGCCCTCATTACTGGAACATGGTTTATCTAATGTACAGGCCTAGTTGACAGCGCAATAGTTATATGATGTGGATGATTTGTGGATCTCTTTGTCAGCCTATAAGTTATAGTTTCCCAGGTGAACTACAGCATAAAAACTTATGTGCCTCTATATTTCAAATGTTCAAGAAAGTCCGTGTTACCAGGTTTTCTGAGCAAGCGTGCGCCCCTTCCTGCTGCACAGTCTTTTCCTGTTAAAGGACGTGCCTAACTCACAAACACTCAAAGATCACACTGCACTATTTGCATGACAGCTTAAGAGTAACCTGCAGCACAAAACGGTAAACTCCACACTACTGGGCAGAAAGGTGACTGAATACAGCTCATATGAATCCAACCCATCCTTCTGCTTCCTGCCGTCAGACGCATCTACAGCATAAAGGGCTGAACTTCCCCCCATTTATTTTTGAAGTACAAGGTAGTTTACCTTCCACAGCCGTCAGTCTTGTTTATAAAAGTAGTACAGTTTGTTACAGTGACACTTTTATGAACTAGACAGAGTAATAAAGAGAATCTGACAAGAAAAGATTCTGAACTGATGTGACCTGGAAGTTTGCTATCCAAATATTTTTTGATCATCAGTGAAGAATTTTCAACTATCGATGTGTCAGTGTTTTTTCCTGCTTAAGTAATTTTATTGCTGTTCTCAATATTCAGAAAAGTCTTTCATGTAAAAGAAAACTTACCTGCTCTCAAATGAGACATCTCCTGGGATTACATGCGTGCTTTCCTTCCCAATGAGGAATCTGATTCGATCATAGAAGAGCCTTGGAGGATGCTGCGAGAAAGGCGGTTGGCTGTGTTGAATAAGGTCAAGGGGATCAGGTGAACCTTGGCAGAGAGGGCTTGCGTAGCAATTGCTTTGCTGACAACAGTCAGGGTCTACACAGTCTGTCAAGCCGTCTAAAAATGGAGAAAATAGAAAGTTCAGGAAATTGAGTGTTTCTGAGAATAAAGCAAAGTGCTTACTACTGGAAAGCACAGGAGAACAGGCATTTAATTGATTGGAAGGCATGCTGATTAAGATGACATAAATTCAAATTTAATAAAGCATTTATGTACATGCTTAATTCAGGGTGGGTATTTCTCTCTCGTCATCAACACTGTATTACCTCAGAAAGTCCCCATGCAACAGTGAGAAAACAGAACCTACAAACTCAGTGAACAAGGAAGAATGTGACTGTCTTCATCGTAGAACAGGCAGCAAAAGAACATCACCACACAATACTTGTTAGTGTGTAGCTGATTTCTCTAATGGTCCTTTACTGTCACTACTGTCTGTTCACCACTATGAAGGATATACATTTGCTACTGAGCATGCAATAATCTGAAATCTAAAATGTTATCTAACTTTCATAAGCATCTTCACTGTAGTAGTAAAAAAAAGGTTTTTGTTACAGTTTTCTGACTTGCATTTTAAGCCCTACAATACTTTTATTAGTGCTTTAGGATGTTTATTTCTCATTTATTTGTTGATATACCAGAATGACCCACAAAAAACAGAATCATGACTACACTCCTTTTGTAGTTAGTGCTATACAAATACATACAACGATGCAGGCGCTGACCCAACAACCTGACAGATACAGTCTTCTCCATGGATGCTTGCCCTCAGGGAAGCAAATTTGGAAAGTGGAGATAAAACTATTCCTCTTCTCCCCATTTTCAAGCAGGAAAAATAGGAGAAATAATTATTATTTAAAAAAAAAATTCTACATTTCTTCATGGAAAAAATTGCAATTATATTTGTGGGTGAAATTGAATTACTTAAATATCCAAACTTGTGATTAAAAGTGTAGCACTGAAATTAGTCTAAATTAAGCACCTAAATATAACTTAAAATTGGGCTATCAGCATTTAACTGCTTCTACCTATCAGCACATTAGACGTCTAAATTGCCTAAATTATATACTCAACCAGAAACAGTCAGAGTTAATACAGTATGGCAAAAATGTTCAACTATCTTCTTACAGGCAACATTCATTTTATGACTTACCGGTTGCTAACTTGCTTGGATTGACAAGAACACTAATGCATATACAGTGAGATTAGGCATCATATCCTTCAAGAAAAGACATCTTTTCTTTGTATTTTTAACAAGGTCAGGCTGTATAAATGCTAAGTCATCATTTCACTGGGTGGACTTCCCTCGTGTTAAAACTGGAATGCTATAGTATCAACATACTGTCAGGCATGTTCGCTTCATACTTTGACTTTTTTATGCTCTGTTCCTACCAACACTTTGGTTCCTATAAAACCCTATGTCCTCAGGGCAAACTCTATCATCAGGGAGGCTACTGTAGTTTTGTCATTGCCTTTAATGGCTGCAAGACCAACCCCCAGACCAGAACACCTTTCCTCTCTCCTCAGTAGAGCACACAGCACTCTGCAAATACTCACTAAATAACAGTATAAAATATTTGCTTAGAGAGGACAGCAAAAGCCCTTCTGCCGAACAAACAAGCATCCCGAAATGGACTTTCCCGGAATCTGAAAATCCTTGCCTGACCTTGAGCGAGGTAATTGTTTGCCTAAGCAAAAAATATTAACAACTCTCTCCTCTCGCAGCTGGGAAATCAAATAGAGCAGCCTTGTTTTTGTGACAGTGAACCAAGGGCAACTGTAAACAGGCAGCGACAACAACGGGAGAGCCTCAGATCCAGCAAAGCTGGGCGCAGCTACAGGTCAGTGCACGTGCCTTTCAAAGCAGTTCTACCTTCTCTCTACGCTCCCCAGGCCTGGAGACAACAGACATTTTCCAGCAGCAGGAGAAGACCTTCCCAGGGTGATGCTGAGTTTACTGGCTTTGAGTGTGGCAGTCACTTCTTATTCGGGAGAGCCAAAAAGCTACCGAAATTCTCCAGGAAATCAGGAGGCTGAAACAGTAAGGGGCCTGCGGTCTAAACAGAGCCACATGGGAAGCTGATGGAGGAGTTAACTACATGAACCAAAGGGGTTTTTATTGTGCTCTGATGAAAAAAAAAAAGAAAAAAAGCTTTTTGGATTGAAACCTGAACAGCAGGCTTGGAACTGCAAGCAAAGAAAATATCCTCTTATTGTTTCCTCTTTTGTGTCCAAGGAAAAAAACTCTCTATATTCTTAATAAGTGAACTGAAAAGCATCAAATTACTACTAAATTCTCCAAAATTGCAAATATTAAAGAATTCTACTAGACTAAAGAGGCAATAAAGAAATAGAAATCTCTCGCTCTTGCTCCTTCCTGGTGCAGATGCCTGCAGGGGTCCTTCTGTGGTGAGGTGCAGCTACTCCGGGCAGATTTTGGCTGGTGTGATGGCTGTGGCAGTGACAAGTCTTGCTCAAGAAGTCAAGGTACTTTCTGGAAGATACTAATTTCTACAAGCTGACTGCTACCTGCCTGGGAAATTTGAAAAACATTGCTCTGGCAGAGTAAGTATTAATCAGAAAAAGGCATACTTACTCCAGAATAACAGCATCCATGGGGAAGCTATTTATTCCACAGTAGCTATTCTGATTAATTTTTCCTTGTCAACAAGCTATTAGATGTGGGAACTGAGCTGACCTGATTCTCTCATTTATGTAAAAATAAAAGTGAAAATTCATAGAAATATTTGAGCCTGAAAATTTATTTAGAAAAGAAATAGCCATAAAAACGACAATTAAATACTTCACAGTTGCCTCATTCTTTTTGGCACTGGTCAACAGGTTACGTGCGTGGCAACCAGCACTGTGCACTCACATGGTACGCACGGAAACCAAGCAAAGGGAAAGCAGTCTTCCATTTTCCAGTCAGACTCAACTGTCACCTTTTTTTGCAGTTTACCTGTCAGCAAAGTGAGTATCTTATAAACCCTTACAGATTCTGCTAATGGAGTTATTTCTGCTCAAGCGACTTGCACCTGGTCTCCCTCGTCTCTCCAGGCTCTCAGGGCTAGGGAAGGGTGCGCTTCCCATGAGTACAGGTGTGAGATCCCAGAAGCAGACCTGAAGAACCCGCAGTGAGAAAGGTCCTTGCTGTCCTGAGAGCATCACAAATGTACACCGTGCTGGAGGCACAGGCGGTCTGAGACCACCGGCAAGAGGCAGCATTCACTAACCAGGAGATACAAACGTCACAAGCAAAGCAGTTTTCTAGGCTACAGATAGCCATTAATGACTTCTCTCTCTCATACTATACCTATTCTTTTTTCATTTTTGGATCTTTTAGTTGATTTGGTGACATTTTATTCCAATCTCCCCTATCAGCTGTGCAGAATGAAATGGGAGAAAGACACAAGGTTTTGAGAAAATGCTCTGTGGGCAGCAGCCAACAAGCTCCGAACCAGCAATTTCTATACGAACTCTTAACGCTACGTATTTGGCTCAGGCCTAACAAACTCAGGCCAGTGTGTATGTATGTAAGAATAACTAATTAGAATTGTATGAATAATGCAACTTCTTTTTTTCTAAACAAACAAATTTAGAAAAAAATCAGCTTGCATAAAACTGAAGAACATTTAACACACTTTGTGTTGATGTAAAAGAATGAAACATCTGAAACTTTGAGGCAAATGTGGAACTCTTTACTTCAGCCAAAATAAAACATGTGCTTCACTCTAGGCTCATTTAACCCTTTTGTTTTAACTTGGATCCATTTCAGAAAAAGAGAAAACCCCCAAACCAAAAAAGAAGCATTTTGCTTTGAAACATCAATACGAAGTGTTCTGTGATTTCTGAACAGAACAATTTCATTAACAGATACTGAAAGCAATTTATTCCAGTCCCCTTACATACATAACTCTCATTATTTGGACCTAGTGACAGAGAGAAATGAAGACATAAAACCTTTCCTCACTTAAGCTTCCGTTTGCAGAACACTTCAGAAGTCAGATATTTCTGCTTCATATAAATATTTTCTTCAGCTATTGCGTGGCTGTTTAGTACTGTAATTCAACATTACACTCATTAAAAGGAATCTGGGAAAACATTCTGGTGCAGACTCTTGAGTTACGTATGGAGGCAGTGTACAGTACTGCAAATCATACTAGCAAGTGCATGTGAGGATAACATTTTCAACAAGCCAATCCTATTCGAAAGGAGATTTTTAATCTAGGAGAAGGATAACTCAGAAAAAGCAAATCTTGTTTATAAACTATAGCTTCAAACTCATTCACTTCAAAATGCTGCAAATATACATTATTTTCAATCCTCATCCAATGGTCGTTTTTTTAAGTTAAATTTTCATACCAGGAACCAACTATTAAAAAACTCACAGTGTTAAGAAAACAGCAAGGTTTCTATTAAATCTCAGGAGACAACAGTCAGAAGTATGAACAAACTACTACAAACAGCAAAATCCATAATTCATACAGCAGGGGAGCCTGTACACTGAACTTTTTACTGTCAATTACCACACAGTGCATCACAGCATAGGTGGAGACTAAAATGTATTACAGAGGTGTAAATGACTTTGGTTTACCATTAGCATTTCTTTTTCTTTTTTTTAAAATATAAAAGACAGTCAGGCACCTCCACCAGTGCAGTACAGCTTATATAATACAGTGATTCAGATTTTGATCAGTCAAATTCTAAATTCATGGGACACCAAGTATTATGGGTTCATATCTTCTAGACACCTTGTTTTGCATGTGAGAGGTAATGTTGGACTAGATTTTTCTTTTTAATAAATTAGACAATGAAAATATTTCTAACATTACTGCCAAAACAGAATTCACAAAGACCAACTTGAGGATAAAGGAGCACTTCTTAGCACTCTTAAATAATTTAAACAACCTCAAAGAAAAGGCAGAGCATGCTAAAACAAGTGGCTCTGTTCTCAGTCACACTACATCCTCTCTGCATTGCTGTAGCTCACACAGTTAGGACAAGATTTTCCTGTTGCCTTGCTGGGGAAAGGATCCTTTCAGGAAATTTTCTATAAGGAATGGTATTAATATTTACTGTATCAGAAGTTTGCATCAATGGAATCATTAAGTGTTGTTCATTGGACAAAGTACATTTTCTCGCATATATATGTGTGTGTGTATATATATATATTTCTTAGTTAATATGATGGAAAGAATGCCACAAAAGTGATGAAATTAACTCTTTCTCACCTATACTTCTACAGTAATCACTGAAGACTCCGTTTGTGCTGGGTACAGTACATTCCGAAATGCATAGGTCATGCAAGCACACTCCTACACATCGATGGCACCACTAGCAGCTAGACAAACTGGAGCGGAGCTATGGACCAACCCCTTCATTGGTTACTTCGGGCAATATTCCTATTTACTTACCATGTTTGGGAAAATTCTATATGGTAACTGTATTTCATATTTTTCGTATTTGAGATTTATGTGCACTGCACATCATCAATATTCTCAAGAAAATAAAACAACAGTTGGAAAAGAAAAAGGTATTTTGTCAGCTTTGGAGTCATCTTATTCACTAACATAAAAGTTAATAGAAAGAACATGAAACAAGTCAAATATTTAGGGCCTGATACGAACATTTCTATGCCAACCCCTTTCCAAAACCTGGCTTTTCAAGTCTTCTCATCTACCCTTGAATTTCCTGCAATTTATGACTGCAAATATGGGAATGTCACAGTAACTCATGTTGTTGAAAATGGATCTGTGTTTGCAATTAGTACAAATTTTCTCAGTAGTGGAATATGATCAGCGTAATGGAGAACAGTGCAGAGGCATGGCGCAGAGGCACGACGCAGAGGCAAGCGAAGAGCGAGGTGGTTCTCAGGTCTGAAGCAGTGGCCTCCCCAGCTCCCCAGTGCAGCACGCGGCAACTTGCACAGCAGCCTCTTTTCTATCAAAACACTGAGGAGTCTTATTAACTGGATATGAAATGACAAATTCAATCTGACTCTACCTTCTGTGTTACTGAGTTACTTATTTTAATAAACTAGCCACCATCATTAAGCTCTGCCAAGCAGAATGTAAATAGTTAATAATGACTCTTAAAATTGTTATTCTTACGCTTTAAGGTTCATTAAAAGAGCACAGTTCTCACCTCTTTAAGCTTCAACATATTTGAGAAGACACTACTAACGTTAGCTACATTAGCTCTGAAGTTTTAGGGTTAACTCCAAAACAAGAATGCTACAATTAATGCTTATATAATGTGAGACCTGTACATGCATGAACAGGTATGCCCACATATATACACAAACTCACACTAATAAATGGAGATGCTCTGTCACATGAAAATCAAGTCCTTCTCTCAGCAATACACTATTACGTAATATCAATAATACCAATGAGCTTCGTTTTCACTGCTCCGGTGCAACCTTGAGGTGTGCGTGTAGGCACTCCCCCCCCCGTACGGCCCGCAGTGAATCCACGCCAGGATGCAGCTCTGAGAGCCTATGCCCACCACATTTTCTCAGAAAGCAAAATGGGCTACAACTGTCTCCCTTCAGCAAGCAGATTTTGTTCTCTGAATTCCTTATGCAGGACAACCTAAAAAACTCAGTACCACGACTGTCAGCTCTTGAGGGATTTGAGATTTCAGTCTTTATACTCATGCAGTCAATTGCTTAATACTATTGTTCTTTGTGGGGGAAAAAAAAATCCACAGGAGTCTTCACCTTATGTTTGCTTGCTTTCTTTTACAGATTTCACCCAAGCATTAACCAATGCCTGTGCCTACTTGCTTCACCACAGGCTCAGTTAAGTCCAATTAGAGTTGCCAGGAATTTGAACAAACTGAATTGAAGAGTAACTTCAGAAGAGACTAAGCAGCAGTAACATTAACGAGACTGTAAGGCTTATTTGTGTGCATTAATCCGAACTGCTTCTCAAATTTTAGCTGTAAGACGTAGCACTCCACAGCAGCCAGGGCAGCTGCTAACTGAGCACGCTGGGGTTTGTATCAGGACATTTGAAACCAGCCGGGGCGTGTGTGCAGAAAGGCGGCACCGCATTTTATTCAATGAATACCAGTGGTGTTTGGCCTTCTGCACACAATAGGATGCAAATAAATCAGGGTATGATTTTCAGAAACAGCAAGCATCCCCGGGGAGCCCTCGCTGCTCAGCAACAATGAAAACCATTCCCATCAGTATTATATGTATTGTGTAATAATAGCATATTACTTATATAGGGACTCAATATCTCTGTGATGGATAGGCTATTAAAATGCCAATGGATGGGTCAGAAATACATCAATATTTTAGCTGCACTGGCTATCAACCAAAGGCTATGCTGAGTCATCTGTTTTCTTGTGCTTGAAAAAGCCTGGAGAAAGCTACAGTAAGTGAAAAGTGACCGAAGGGACTTTTGGAAGCAAATTCAAAGCTTGTAGTAAACAGTATTTTCCTTTAAAACAAACAGTTGAGATTGATTCAGGAAAGAAAGAAAACGATGAAAAGAGATCCAGGCAAATTTAAAACAGATATCAGTATCAAAGAAATTAAGGGGAATGATGGGCTGCATCTTTGAGCTTGTACGTACAGCATCAATGTAAAGATATATAAGAATAGCATGTAAATTGTGGCTTGGCAGGGCAGAGGAGTGACCTGCAAGCCGGTGCCCAGCACTCTGCACGTCCCAGTGCTGCCGCACCAGCGTGCTCTGCCTCCTCAGGCCTTCGGCAGTGATAGTCGAATTAACAGCACTCAGCAGAGCGTTTCAGGCAATCTCCTGGAGCTACTGAAGCTTCCAAAAGAAGTCAAAAATAATGGCAGGACAAGAGAAAATGACCTGCTCAAATGAGCTGAATGGTCATCTTATAAACTGAAAACAAAATCATGTCAGTCACGGCAATGAAAGAATGAGAATATCAAATGCGAACAGGAAATAATGTGATGCTGAGGAAAGCCATAGCGAGGCAGAGACATATCCCACCACAAAGGACATCTGTTCGAGATCTTGGCATTATTTAATGGACATCACACTGCTAACAGACTGCAGATATACTCCGCAAGAGCAAGTGCAAACCATGTCGTCATGCATCTGTTATAATGCTAAGACCTTTTGAATGATATTTGTAGTGATATTTGAACAGGTAAACATGCCCTTAAGTCTACAAGTAGGAAAAAGCTAACAGAGAGTTATGAGATGGAAAGGCAAAGATGGTCACGGTACAGCCAGGGTCATAGTACTGTGGGTACTAATGGGCTCTAAAAGAAAAAGTACTCTCCCTTCTCAGGAAAAGTATTTCTGCATGTGTTTAACCTTATCACCATGAAAAACTGCACTGATGTGGAACTGGGGCTTCAGTGTCTGTAGGACTGGGACTCATGGGAATATGTTTATGGCTTACCATGCATACTAATATAGAAATCCCTAAAAAAAAAAAAAACCTGAAAACTTCCTCTCTCCCAAAGCTTTTGTGCTGTTACTATAGACCAAACAGTAAAACTAACACTTCCTTATTCCAAGAAAGTGACATTATTTGATGTCTTGAAACTAATAAAATACTTTTATTTCATATATTAAAGTTACACATTTTTTCTACCATGTATTTTTATACAGTAAAAATGTCAGGTCTTCAGTCTCTAAAAGTATTGCATAATCAATCAACCAGAAACTGCACAGAATTATCATGGCGACTAACCCCTGAAATTAGAACTTGCTTGGAATAATAATTGTACAACATTATTACAACTTTATTCTTCGGTTGTGACCTTCTCCTAATGAACTGGAAGCACAAAACACCTCCTAAGCACTGAGATATAAATGTTTGATTTAAACACAATTGGGATAAATAAGACCTTTCCTAGGTGAGAAAATTGTGATCTGGAATATACAACTGCACTAAAGCAGGTGCTAGAGAGCGATCTCTTGTGGCTGCGTGTCACTGGCTGAATATGATCACCTCGTAACTTAAGAAGTTACTACCTGTCAGCTGAGCTTCTGTAACTCACTTAAGTGCATGCTCTTAGCTCACCACAACTGCAGGCAAAAACATACTAGCTTCCATCTTTATGCACTGAATCCAGTTACGTAGCTTGATAGAGGATAATTTGTTATGCTGCTACAGTATGCTCATAGTCTACGCAACCATCTCACAGCCAGCAGGACTTCACAGGTAATGTCATGTCACTCTCCTGCTTCTTGCTTTTATCATTCTGTATGCGCAAACCCTGAAAGACTAGGAACCAGCTTCTGCTTTCAGATTAACTTAACAGTGGTGTATCACCAGGGACTTTAGGGGAATTTTTTTTCTAATTTATGCTTACGCCACATCAGGCCTTTGAATTTCATATATAAAGAGAAGCGATTTCAATATGTAGATATAATTTTTTTAATATAAAATTGATTGTGAAGGAAACTTAATTACATTTAGCCCATCTGTAGTAGTCAGATTAATTAAATATTTCTCTCTGCACTTATCTCTAATTGTAATGTCAACAGAGCTGTCCTAGTACATGTTATGCTACCATTAAAAAAGAAAAAGAAAATTACTTTTAAAACCTGCAGTGAAATGATGTTAAGTGTCTGCCTTAAATTGACAAATTCAAGGAGATTTAGAGTTAAGACTGCCAACTCTTTCAATAACTCCCTGTTACTGCGGAATACAAAGCATACAAAATCACAATACAGGGCAATTTATATAGAGCCAGTTCTCAGAGTGTATCAGAAAATGTTTTACATACATTATAGGCTAAGCAGGGTTTTTGTGGACAGATTTAAGAGCACGAGTGACTCAGTGGCTCGGCCGGCAGGGAAGAGCAGCAGACAGATGGGAAAGCCTGGGGGAGGCGCGATCCCAGCTGCAGGCACTCGTGTGACAGGGATACGGCCTGGGCCACTGAGCCAAGAAGAGCCGAGTGAGTGGGCAGAGAGATGGTTACTGAGGACTTGGAAATAAGGTGGAAAAGGAAGAAGGATGAGAGAGGGATAAGGCAATTTTGAATGGGATTCAGAAATGAGGAAGCCTCTGCCAAAGGACAGCATGGTCATAGAGCCCACAGGATACAAAATCAGAAAGTCTCAAAATATACCCATAAATGAGGACTCATCACTGAGTCAGAGTGTTTCTATTGAGGTCCCACAGTGACCTCAGTTCTTGGCCCTAAATCAAGCTTATTTTATCAATGACCTAGAAGAAAATACACAATCATTATACTAAGGTTTGACACAATGTTGGGGTGTGAGATCTCACCCAAGATACTGAGATGCTCTGTTAAGTGTGACACAGTCAAATAGTACTTACCTCAATACATCCCAAAGGTAAATTTAAGGACAAAGAATGTAACTGTGCTTGGGGCACAGATATATTCACAGTCTGAATGAGAAATCTGCACAGCTCCAAGTATGGGAGCAAGCACACTGTAAGGGATGGCAATAATTAAAAAAGAGGAAAACAATAGTCCTTTTTGACCGCCAGGTAAAGAAGTATTCTTCATCAAATGAAAAAAAAATTAACTCTCAGAACAATCAGTAAGGATTGCTGTTGCTTTTCTGCCACTAGAAGCTTTAACATAAAGACAGGATATTTTTCCTGAAAGAAATACTCCAGGCCATGTGTTAGAATGAACTGCTAGAAATGAGGCAAACTAATCTGTGCAAGAACTATGTTTTTCCCAGTAGTCCTAAAACATATAAAGCCCTGGAATGAATCAAGGCTACTGAGGGCTGAGGTAGGGAGCACCTAACTGCAGATGCTTTGGTCCAATTGGTGGGAAAGAATGAATGAGTATGTTCGCAGAGGGCTCTATTTATGGTACTTTCCAAAACTACTTCCGCAGACTTTCTACACTGACTTGCTCAACAGTTGTTCAAGCAGAGGTCCAGATAATTCTAAGTACTGTGCTGTATCCCAAAGGTAACATTAAGAAACAGAAACATCTCTAAATGTATGCTGTATGTTTGCAAATGTATTTGTTTAATATTAATGTAAGGCTAAACTGTGGCTGTATTTTGTCAGGCATGGAGTATTAGGATAGAGGGTTTCTTATTTGGGTCTCGATTGGCTGTTTTTTTCTTTTTAATAGATATTAGAGTTATTTTGAATGTGAGGGAGAGTAGAAAGGAGATAAAATAACATTTAGTAGTGACTATTAAAACATGGTTTTATTGGAAAACACTCAGATACAATAGGGATGGCATAAGCCTATGCACAGATTCTGCCCTCAGGAAAGTCTAACACAAGGGTCTGATCCTGCAACTGTTCACTCACTGCCCTAGTTCAGCTCCAGTCAATGGTATGACTGTCTTGAGTAAACAGGCACAACATCGACATTCTGTGATAAAAAAGAAAACATAAACCAAAACTATATATACAAAAGACACATGTGAATAATAAACAAAGAGACATGAATTATGTATCATACCTCCATCATTGTCCAGGTTATCTCCACACACCATTTCCATGACAACATTACATCCCATGCCACTCCAGCCCACTTGACAAACACAGTGCCATCCGTTCTGGTCAAGAGTGCATCTCCCATTTCCATAGCAGAGCCCTGGGCAGCCATCTATAACAGAAAATGTACAAAAGAAGCCTTCATGAAGGAGTTTCGTTCTCTTCCTTTAAGGTTATAAGTATCCTATAACATTCTTAAAAATAGTATCATACTTCTGGCCTTCAAATTATCACAGCACAATACTTTGCACTCCACTTACATTCTTGGCTAAGTATGCAAAAATCCTCATCCTGGCCCCTCCCTTTGCTTGCCTGGGAAGTCACGTCTCAGTAACAAATTACAGTGTTTTAGCATGTGAGATTTTGTGCAGAGGAAAAACTCATCAGTGAGTAAATGTGTAATAAGATATTTAACAGCTTGCTGTGTCCATCTCTCTCTCCCCTGATGGAAAAATATGTTGTATAATACAAGGAAAAGCACATACATATGCAAGGCTTATATCAAAGGTATACACAGAAAATACTGTTTAAATGACAAATTGGCTTTTGTGGGCATACTCCTCCTATATGTTGTAGGGAGGGAGATGATCTTTTTATTTTGTTCATAAAGACTCAGCTGAACAAGAGAAAGCTGATTTGATTCATTCTACAATACAACAATTTTTTCCACAGAAAGAAAATGATTATTTCCTTCCAGTGCCCATTTGCCGTGTCCTTACAATGCTGTACCTGATTCAAACAGGACGAACACTTGCCCTTTGGTGGCTGTGATTCTAGATCAAAACTGGAACAATGATCGCACTGTCCCTGGATTATATGCTTGTAAACTCTGAATCAATAGTAATTTGGATGGTCTCAGCTAGATACCTCGCGCTGTATGCTTGTAAGAGTGATGGAGAGATTGTCTCTTGGATGTGCACACTCACATCCATCTGCTTGCAGAGTTTGGTGCCAGCTCAGACATTTGTCAAATCCTCACCATATCACACAAGGAGCCAAAGGACTGTGGATAAAGCTGAGCAATAAGCTTAACACTGCAAGTGGCATCCCTTCTAAGAGGGCTCCTTTCTCTTTGCCAGCATGGACTTACAGGAATTGACTGCTCTCCTGTACTTGATAGTGAACATCGACACTTGTGTGTTATCAGCAGGATTTTTTTTTTTTTTTGATGAAGAAAGAAAAGGACTCAGTCTGCATGTGTCTTTGGCAGCCTCAAGGCATAGGTGCTCCAGAAGGGCCTTGGAAGAGCTGACCAAAGAATGAGAGAGCAGGTACAGCTGGTCTATCAGGTTGTGACCCAAAGACCAGAATGCAGAACATTTCCTGGAAACTTTGCACATCATTTGCCTCCTTCTCACCCTCTGGGCAGTTCATCGATCACAGCTGGACATGGGGAGAGAGGTCCGTCTGGCCCTCTCCTTGGGAAGAGCTGGAGTAGGGAGCCCCATGTTTATGCACGGGAATTCTGGAACTTGCTGCTCTGAAATCGCATGGGCTTGGCAAACACCAGATACACTACAAAACCAATTCTTTGCCTCTTTTAGAGGATTGGGGGAAAGGGCAAGATTTGAGAGTGGTTCTGGGTAAAGGGGATGTTTTTCCATTTCAATTCACTGTCCAGCTGAGTTAATTCATTATTTGAATATGATTATATTTTGCTGCTCTGTGTGGTTATCCTTCCAGATTGTAAGTCTAATCAAATGAGTGCCTAACCTTTTTATTATTATCTAATTCTGAAAATAACAACACAAATAAATGCCCAAGTCTTTGGGGAATTTTGGTTAGTTTGATATTTCTGCTAGGAGCATTTTTGAAAGGGGCAGTGTGCATCATTGCTCCACACAGCATGGCTAGGATGGAGAGGGACTGCTGCCAAGCACAGGGAAGGTAGGTACTCATACTGACATAATCGAGCAGGATCTCAGGCAAGGCACAGAAATCTAATGAGCAGCACCAGGCACAAAACAACATTAAAATTTAACTCTCGGTATCAAACGATTTGAGGAGAACTGCATCACATATAGACCAGACAGTTTTAAAAAATGAGAACTTCTCTATCAAAAGAAACTTACTCCAATTGCAATCAACAAAAATATGAAATATTTTGTTCTCATGGAAGACAGGATCAACAATTTTTTTCCCAGTAAGTCCTCAGCTCTGTCATTATTTTGGAATGATAACCGAGAGCAAAAATCTCATTTACCTAACACAGCATATTAGATATCCACATGAAACATGCTTACGTTGCTACAACTTTGCAAATGAGTTGAGCACACTTTCTGGGCACATTTCTTCTGTATCTCTATGTATATACATATATCTCTATAATCAAACATCTGATCTATTCTGGCAACTTAACAGTACAGAAGCTCAGACAAAGCAGGTAACACAGAACATGCCATTCCCAATACGTTTGTATCTTTTCATTATTCTTTGCAATGCTGATATGAAAAACTTACCTCGAACAGCATCTAAGTAGTGAGCTTAAAAAAGAAAAGAACAAAACTGAGATCGATTTAATTTCTGTACCAAAATAAAAATACAGAAATCATTTGCTTATGGTTTGCCACCTGTTGGTTAGAGATAAACTGTCTCCCTCTTATTACTGTTAGGTCTACTGCTACTACTATGATCAAAACACATTGCTTATGTGTTGTACTCCATTCAAACACAAGGATGCGATGGACAGCTTGGGCCATACCTGGTAGTGCCTACAATGTGAATAACAATGACTGAGGAAAAAAGCTCTATTTTCACTTTATTATTCAAGCTCTATTTTCATCTTATTATTATTTTGGTCCTTTCTGGATTCACTACACAGAGCCTTTTGAAAATTAGGCCCGTCTTTCTCAACAAATCTAATTCTAGAATTAACAAATATAATTCAGTAAATTCTAGAGTCAGTGAATGAATTATCTTAAAACGATCAAGACAAAGATAAAACATTCTACTTTTTCTCAAGCAGCAAGCAGGAAAGCTTATGCTGCTTACCTCTGAAAATTAGATACCTGACTCTTTCATGCAATTAAAATGTTTATGAATAATATTGCTCTGGGAAATTATTAATGACATTTTAGAGAGAACCACTATAAGACTTCACAAAAAAGTGTCGTATTTCATTAAGTAATGTACTTGGAAAAGAAAAGCTGAAAGCTTTAACTTATTAGGAATATTAGAAGCTAGCTACAAAAAAACATCTCTAGCAATAAGTAAAATATGTAAATCCTCAGACACAAAGGCAAAAGAATTAATGCAAGAATTACTTAAGCAGAGTAATAGTTTCGTCCTCTCACAACTTCTATTACTTAAATACGAGCATTTTTTTTTCTTTTTTGTCCATGACTCAAAGTTCATATATGAGCATAACCCAGATATTTGTTACAACCTAGATACCTTTGTATGGTTTTTTTTCTGCAATTAATGCATCAGTGCTATTTCTTATAAACAGAAAGCTGCACTGAGTTGCCATTCTGCGGGACAAACAGGGTGCATCATCACTGGAGAGGCACCTTTTCACACCTGGCCTGATTCTGTGTCTCTGGTTTTTCAAAATGACTTGAATCTGACTAATGGCTATAGCAGATGTTTGTATAACAGGTTCAGATCTTATTTATTTTATTTCTAGGGGTACAAAAGCCTTACCGATGGTGCAGTGGTCCCCTTCCCATCCAGGGCTGCACTCACACTTCCCGTCTTTGCACTGGCCATGCTCAGCACAGTGAGAGTGGCAGGTACGTTCTTCACAGGTTGGTCCTACCCAGCCTTCTTCGCACTGGCATATCCCTCTTGAACAAACGCCGTGGCTGCCGCAGTCCAGGGTGCAGAGCTCTACACAGGATTACAAAAATGGATAAAGTGAAAAGGCAATTTCATACTGGATACAGACTTTGCATTGACAATAAACATAACCACTTCCAGACTAGTGCCACTCATCAACTGGATCAAATACCGGGTTATATCACCCACTTCAGACCTTGCCCAATCTGACTGCTTCCGTCTTTAGCAGTTATTTGCAAGATCATCTGTTTGTTTGGGCTGGGCACTGCAGATGATAGCTTTGCATATGGTAGGGCAATGGGTCCAAAACAGACCAGCAGTGATGCAAAGAAGTCCATTTCTTTTGACTGATTTCAGCCGAGGCCTTCGAGCAACTGCATGCCATACCCAGTCCCAGGGCGCACTGGCTCGCTTCTGGAATCTACTGTAAATGCAAATATTGTGGGTGGGCTGAGACAAAGAACAAAGTGGCATGTTAAATACACAACACCAAAACAGTCTGTGAGATATTCAGTGCTTTGTAGTGATGGTAATGGCATTCACTTCCAGTAAGAAGAGTCAACAGGAAGGGAATACTGGAAAGAAGAATAGCAAGCAACCCACTGTCATGGTAGTATACAACATTACATGCCATATAGGCCACGCAGATCTCCCTAGTTCAAAAATGGCTTTCAAAGATAAAAACTTTTTTTCTCCCCCCTCCTGACCCTCATGAGCCAACTGCTAAAAACCCATAAAAACCACTTCAGGAAGACAGGAGTACTTCTATCATTTCACTCGGAACAATTTCTCTACCTGGACATTGTAGAGCTCCGCTTAGCGTGAAGCGGAATGAAAGTCCTGAATTGTTCCAATACATCACAATATGCCAATTGCAATTCTACTTCTACTTAGACTAAAGTTGCTCTGTGAAAAGAATGGCTTCATTATAAAAGGGTTCTATATAATTTAAATTTATTTGGAATAATTAGTGTCAGGAGACAGAATTTGCTTATTATTCTGCAATTAACCTGCCACAGAAATGTTTCCTCCTTCTTCCTCTCAGAAAGTAGCTGATAGTACTATGAGTGTAAGCCAAATAACCATGTCTGTTCTGATTTAAAATGCCAGGGTTACATATTTAGTAGCAGAAAGATTTTTCCCTTGACAGATTTTAAACAATGATCATTTGTATCTCGGAACTATTGTACATAAACATTCCTGAAAGCATCTGTACTGACAAACACTGTCACTGCACATACCAAGAAAAGTTTATAAAGTTCGAATCGAAATCCTATCGATTCCAACCATTATAACATGAAGAAAAAAGCAGCAGAGATATGTAACTACCCAGTGACATCGTGGGGTATCTGGGGTCTGTCTTGAGTCAGGTTCTAGCTGTTATTTTCATTAATAAACTAGGTGATGGCTCAGAGTTTAAATGTATAGAATTTGTGAGTGAAAAACTAGAAGAGAAGGGTCAAACTCAAAATTACCCTCAGAAGCTGAGGACTTGGTTAAAAACCTCAGTAAAAAAAGCCACAATAAAATTCAGTAAAAGCAACTATGAAGTACTACACTGAGGAAAGGAAAATAAACTACATAAAAAATGACTAATTTCATTATTCAGCCAGGAACTTGTGTTATATTGGAGCACAAGATAATTATCTGATGATATTCCCCCAAAAGAGTAAATTATACCCTCTTTTGTATATAAGACAAGGAAGGAGACTGCTCGGCTACACTCTACTACAAAGACGCCCCAAATGAAAAACTGTGCCCAGTCTGGGGCATCAGCCTTTAGAAAGGCTTGACTGCTGCCCACTGACCACGTTATTAATATAATGCTTCATGCCTTGGATTGCCTGCCTGCAGGTACCAGGAGGGATTTTGCATCACTTGGCTTGGCTTTTTTGTTTTGTTACTTGTTTGTTCCTTGGAAACCTGGGAGTTGGCTCACAGAGCAGGGGGAGGACTTGCTCTGTCGTTTCAAAACCATTCACATACTCCCTTCTCCTCAGATGAGGAGGTAACTCATCCCCAGATCTGGGATCACAGAAGAATCCTCTCCCCACCCCAGGCCAGACCAGCAGAGGATGATTGCAATTATTTTTGCTTACCTTTATAGCATGGACTAACTCCTGAGAATTAAATCGAACAAATTACCTGCTACTTCAAGGATTTAGGCTGTTTGAGGAACGCCTTTGATCTCTCCTGATCCCCCTCTAGTTCATTATAATTATAGCTTTTGGTATTTCACTATAAGTGGAAAAGATTGTTGAGCAGATTTAAGAAATAGTCTGTGGCCTACACTATGTGGGGCTATGTGGAGTAGATGGTTTTGGACCATTCTGGATTAAGTGTCCTCTACACAGCTTTTTGCAGTTGTGGGACTGGTTTAGCTCAAGTAATGCCAAAACTTCTGGGAATATTCAAGACATCAGTATACAAAACTTTACTCAGAACTTAACTTCAAGCTGGAAAGTCTGAAGTGGGGAAAGACAGTGATAGAGAGGGCTTTCCTATCTTTTTAGCAGCTCTAGCAGCTTCCTCCACTTCTCTAATTTCAAATAAATCTCAGAGAACCAGCTGCGGAAAACCTTGAACACATTCCCATACAGTATGCCTGCCTCACCTCTGCCCACCTTCCTAGCAGAGTTTAATCTTGACACTTTCGTCTTCTAAGGAGAAACAAAAGAAATATGCATTATGGAGCGGAAGGGAATGTGGACATACCCCTGCTCTGGTGGGAAGAGGAGACTGTACAGATGTGGCGCATATTATTATTTTATAACCCAGGGAATGAAATGTTTGAAATTTTTTCATCATTTTTTTCCCCATGTTTCACACAAGGAATAAAATGTTTAATCACTATTTAAACCCATGAAGTCAATCAGATTAATGAAGTAGAGCCAAAAGACTTCCTATCTCTTTAACAGTATCATAGGCCAGTCAGTACACAGTCTTTAACCACAAGGCTCATTTTGCTTATTCTATTTTGTCACATAGGATTAGACACAGCCAAGCAAATTTTCCTTTTTTAGCTTATCGGAACACAGTGGCTTCATCTATCCCAACTAGACTGACTTGGAAAGACAACACGGTGGCACAAATTCTGGATGACAAACTGGTTCTCTGTGATAGGAAACGTGAGATTAATTGTCCTGTTCCCCGTTATTCCACTTTTACACCTAATCTCTGCTAGTGAGTCAGAGCACAGTAACCATGTACCAGTATCTGCATAAGAAGTATTACAAGAGGAGAGCCTGACCTGATTTGAATCAGCATAATTTGGTTTTAGTCAATCCAGTAATGCGAATTTATACTAGGTGATAATCTGGCCCATCCTTTTGTTGCTAGACAAGTGGATATAATTAGCTACACTGGAAGAATTTACCAAAACAAGAGAATTTAATGTATCATTGACATTACAGGAGGGCTTCTCAAGAATGTTTTGTAGATAACCAAAGGAGAAATACTTAGCTGTATCTGAACTTTACATACATAATGCCATATAGTGAGACACGCATGCAGAATTTTGGAACAATAAGTTATTTCAGCAAAACTTCACAGTCATCTATATTTTACCTACAATAGAGAAGACACCACAGTACAATATTCACCCAGAAGGTTATTATTTTTATTAATGTGACTCTTTAGAAAGTGTTACCTAATGAAGTTATTGCTGGACATAACTATGACCCTAGCACATTTCAGTGAACTGGCAATTCAATGCACATAGTATAAATTAAGGAATGAGAAGACTGTAAGGAAGGCACCTGAAGAGTCAAACAGTCCATCGCTCTGCACTGAGGCACAGTAAATAACCCTGCACGGTCCCTGACGGACCTCTGTCAATCCCATTCCTGGAGGCCTCCAGTGAAGAAATGCCAGAACAAGCTCACCTAGTCCTTGCCTTTCCTTCCCCCCCCCAGCCCCCCAAATATCTAATCTAAATCTTCTTTGATGCAAATCAAGCACAGTGTTTAGCCCGGATAAATGCTTCCATAAGGAGGCAGATGTAATGAAGCCTGGTTTCTTGGTTTGGACGAGGCATTTCCCTGAGTTACCCCAGTTGTCCAGCTGCTCAGTTCACTCTCATTCTGTGGCCACTGAGGCCAATCTGGAGATTTACATTTGCTTCAAAGATGTAATATGAGACTTCAGAAATGCTGGCTACAGTATTAATGTAGTCTCGTGCCAAGCAAATCCAAGGGCAATTCTTAAGATTCTCCCCAGACTTCTGTTTTCATGCCAAGCAAGTGAACTCAAGCCTAACATCATCCTATTTATGCTGTGGTAGTACACACAACTAATCCACTGCTAATTCAAACAACTAAGATTAGAAAAAAAAATTATCTGTTCAGGTTGTGCAGTTTTTAATGCAAAACAATTCCTTAGTTCTTCCTGTGGATAAACAAATACAGAGAAACCAGCACAGTAGGGAGTCCCATTAGCACTAGCATTTGCACTGTGTCTCCACAGCAGACGTGACAAAAGGAGATATTCTGAGTGGATGGTGACCAAATGAGATGGGAAGCAATATAATAACTTGAAATAGATTAATGGCTTCTGACGAGGCTGAGGTGGTAAAAGGTCAGACAGCAATGAAATCAGGCATCAAGCAACTCTTCTGTGAAACGGAGATCCTCCTCCTCCCACCGCCGCAGGTGCTGGTGGGCTCAGAAGCACCCCAACGCAGCGGGTGCGCCAAGGAGCCAGAGCAGCCAAGCAGCAGTTTTGGGGCTGGGCAGATGCAGGAGCTGAGCCAGCCGAAGAGCTCCCCTCCGCCGTGAAGTGCGATCGGGCTCCCCTCCTCGCCACCTGCCTCCTGGCTGAGTGGTCCCTGTCTGCAGCAACGGAGGGCAGCTGGCTCACGTCACAAGCCGGGCAGGCAATTATTCACTGTATTTTTCTGGTTTAGTACCTGAAAGCTTGCTGAGGACACAGGTGAGCTTCACGCACAGGGCAGGGGAGGAGATGGAGACCCAGCAGGATGGGGCCTGGCCTGTTCAGGAGCCCCGAGCTCTTGCATCAGACAAGACTACAAAGCACACGAGCAAGGGGGAGGTGACTTATTTAAGACAAGGAAGGAGGCAGATGACAGTTTGGATCAGAAAATTTGAGTCTGGGGGATAACACATCACTAGCCTCTAGTTAAGCTGTTGCAATAATGTTCATTCATTCGCACAACGTATAGCACAACACACGTAATTAGTGAAGCCCCGCAATTGTGCGTGTGCTTAGGCTTGTGGACTTGCATAAAAGCAATCGCCTCTCTCCCACTCCTCCATGGCACAGGTCGGTGGGATACGCTCCTGCCCAGCTGCCCCCGGCGCTCCGGGCAGGTCTCGCGCGCTCGTGGCGGAGGTGGCTTGAAGGCTGCTCCGCGGCCAAGAGAGCAGGTCCTCAGCCAGCGAGACTTCTCCTGCTCCAGCGACGCCAGCTGAATCACCCTGACTTACAGGAGTCGAAGGCCTGTCTCAGGGTTTGCATGTGTACACTTTGCAAGCAAAACAAGGTTCTCTAAGCAGAGGGCTCCTTATTTAAAAAAAGCCCTAGGCTGTGCAGACTCACTGCGAGCAATGTGCTGACAAATTGCTGGGAGCTGGCCTCAGCCAAACCCTGCCATTTCTTATAGACTTTCACAAAATATATCAAATACAAAATTCAGATTCCTCAGATGTAAACCAAGTAATGAATAAGAGACTTAAAAAATGTTCAACTCAAGCTGTCTAGACTCTTTAGTGATATGTCCTTAATTCTGAATGTTCATTAATTTTATTGGAAGAAGGCAAATGTGAGTTGGGAAGCATTATTTGTACGTATTTTTGAAAAGGAGACAAATACATTGATCGTTCCTGAGCTAATCTAAAAAGCATTAAAAATTCACTCCATACTCTTCATTTTAATTACCTAAGTCAACACTGAGTCCTTTTAAATGTGTTTTATAATAAGTTTCTACTTATGTAATATGAAAAGGGAAATTAAAGCTAAATATTTTATAATTTGTAATAATAAGGGAAGATTTTAATGTTAATTTAACATGTTTCAGGAATAACTCTTAGAAAATCAAGTCAAGAATACAAAAATATATGTAAACAAAAGTGGTCAAATAATCGTAATATGAAAACACTTTCATTTTACTTTTCTTCACATTCAAATGGTGAGTCGTGCAACAGTCTAAACCCTTAAGCATCATATTCATAACTTGGCTATCCATTTTTTAATAAGTGGATTTCCATAAAGATTAGAAATTAATCTAAGCTGACTTTCACTCAATATGTTTAACTGCTGGAGGCAGCAAAAAATCACCTATCTAGGCCTAATAAAGAAAGTTTTTTCAATTTAAATATACATTGCATTTAATAAGCTTGCATGATAATTTCAACAGTGTTCCTGAGCTTTTTTAAATTACCTTCCTGCTGTGTCCTGGAGACAACTCTGCTCTAGCTTTCATTTTTGGCAACTGACTTTATTAATACAATATTTTACATCGTAAAAAAGTTCAAAAATGTAAAGTTGAAAATTCACAGTCCAAAAGCACTTGAGCTACTTTTTTCAGTAAAACCTAATGGAAAGTTGGCCCCACTAGAGAAGGTTACCTGACAGAATGCAGCACAAAGACTTAAAACCAAGCTTTGCAAGTCTGTAATAGAAAAGGTGTTATTTTTAAGGTATAGCTTATACCATTTTCCCGATTTAAACAAGCTCTTCTGGCAATCTGGTTGTTCCAACTGCATCTAATCTGGGCTTCTCCTGACAGAGTTACAGCATGCCAGTTAGGTGCACAACTTTGTACTTTCTTAGCCAACCACAACTATACTAACAAACTTTTTAGCTAAGGACCTCAAGGCTATAGGCAGTGTAAAAGGCATTCTTTCTATTTGTTCTTTCCTATTTTCATGGACAGATTAGATACCCTTATTTCATAATAGGACATGAAGGAGAGACGGGTAAGGAAAAGAAAAAGCATAGCAAAGGTAGTAATCAGTCTGTTTAAGCCATAGGTATTTCATTTTTACTGAAGGAGAAAAGTGAGGTTAGTTTATCTAATTCAGAACTTTGGTAGCAACATATAATTGGAGCTCACACATAAAAACTAGGTCGTCATTCTCACCAAAACCTAATACCCTAGACTACACTCAGCTGAAACATGAGAATTTTATTATTGTCTAGGAACACATTTTTACTGAGTATCATTTCTAATTTTTTAATAATACAACTGTAATTCCAGTCCCACTAAATATTTCCTTTCTTCTATTGGTAAGTATGTTTGTAGGTAACATGGTGAATCAGTGTAAAACCAAGAAACTGAAAGCTAAACTCTTTCTGCCAGAGGCAAGGCAGAAGAATTACAAGGGGGTATGTGAGCATCCAGCAGCACCTGCTCTTCAAGCCAGAGCAGGAAATTGCAGGGACTCAGAAGTGTCTGCAAAATATGACTTCTGAAGTCTTAGGCTGTCAGCTGTTGATGTCTGTGAACATACTTCCTCTGGCAAACCGAAATGAGCTTCCTGCAGGCAACATGCAGTAAAGGTACGCTCCCAAATTGCAGATAAACTCCAAACGATTCCAGCTACATATTCTATCTTTCACACCATCAAGCAACACTCAATGGCAAAAAGCTATAGAACTTTATACCAAATTTGGTACAATCAAAATTAAATCAACATGATAGATCACCACCAACCAACAACCGTTCACATGAAAAAAAAGCCTCTACTGCCAGCCTACTAAAATAACATACACAGTCATGACATTTACCTACATACATAGCATAGTTGACCATTCTTTACGAAGATTTATATAAAACAAGGCTGCAAAGGACTTCATATGATCATCTAGTCCATCCTCATTCCAAATTAAATCATATTTGGCACCACCTAAAAAACTTCCAGCAGCAGAGAATCTGAGTCAGCACTAGGTAATCTGTCCCATCACCAGACTACCCTAACCATGACAAGTACTTTCTCAGTCTAAACTTCTCTTGCTACAGTACTTCTTGTCCTATTCTCCATGCATCACACACTTAAACCTGACAAGGAAATATATAGGTCATCTCATGATACCACAACAATTTGTGGATTTGAGTAGTTTGTTCTATTTGTGCAAGTAAACTGAAAGCAACATTTTAATGCTATTTAAATTAACACCCTGAGACTATTGCTTTGAATTTATTCTTACAGATATGTCCAAAATCATTTCCAAAGATTCTGTTTCTTGAACAAAGTGGGACATGATGGCCCATCCCAACACAAGACACACAGAGTGAGATTCATCTCAGCCAGCTTCAGCATCTGTATCTGAAATAGGTTTTTATTGAAAATCCAGATCAACTTCAAAATAGCAAAAGGATAGTTTGCCAGTAGTTTACATTCCCAAACTACTGTTATGTTAAGTTACCAGGGCAGAACATTTACAGTTATTCAGCTGTTGATATTTATTCTTTTTGATTGTGATGAAGAAAGAGAGCAAACATACAAAGCTATGTTAAGCAAAGAAGGAATGGTTTTGGAAAAATTCTCCACATGAGAAAACAGATCCTACTCCAGATCATATTTGCCCTTATTTCTGACTCTGAATGATGCTAGAGAGGATCATAATGTATTACAACTATTTGTGGGTTTCCATGGATTACAGAAACATAAGGACATTCCTTAAACTTAAAAAAAAAAAAAATTTAGTAATTGCATCCATTAGGTTTTGGGGTGTTCTCACAGAAAGATAGTATACACTCTAACCGAATGGAGGATTGATTGTGGCACTCCTGTCCGCCCTGTGAACTGCTTTATCCCAGGAGGGTTTCTAGCAGGGGCAGTAAGGCAACGCAGCAAGCAGGGTCTTCCTCAGGCTCACCCATGCGAGCGGCAGAAATGCACTGTTAAATGATGAATGCCCTCAGACCAAATGGGAAAATCTAAACTTCACACAGCCCAAATTATTATTTAGGATAACTCAGCCACAATTAACACACAATCATCAAATATTTCCACCCACATAGCAAAGCCAAAACTGCTCCAAATGTTGTTTCATTTTAAACCTTTTTATTGCAAGCTTTATGCAGTAAACCTTTTTGATATGTTGCTTCACAGATTTCTAACTACCTTTCTTATCTTCTCACCACAGCCCACGACACACAAAACCAAACCACTAGAACTAAAATGCCATATCCTCACTATTTGTTATTCATACCGTTTCCCCATCAATCTAGTAAGTGTTTTAATTGCTTTCTGGAAATAATCCTACCCTCATCTCATTGAACTTATCCCTGATGCAGTAAGTACTCTAAAAATAGCTCTTCTGACTTCCAGTAGGAACAATGCCATTAACGGTCTTGTGTACCTTAAAAGGTATGAATGCAATTGCATTTTTTTTTGAACCATAATGTAAACTCTCATAATACTATACCTACTTGGAAAATATCTTTTCCAAACTTGGGAGCCCTGATTTGCTTGAAAATGGAGTTGTGTGAAAAAGTAACCACTGGGCAGATAGAAAAGTCTGAGAGGCTGATTCAGCAAGCAGAGGGAAACGATTGAGAAACACCACCTCAGTGAACTTTTCCCCCTTTTTGGATCTTTTATCACACTTTTTTTTTTCAACTTTATTTTTCATCTGATGAAGAATATTTTCTTCCTGATCCAAATCCAATCTGTACAAATAAAAAACCTCACCCTTTATTGATTTCACTGTGCTTCAGAATGGTATTTTTACAGTGCAAAAATGTAATCAATACAATCTTATGAGTCTGCACTGGTAATGGTAAACATACTAACAGATATTTCATTTCAAGGAGCCAAAGCTCTGAAAATTGATATCACTGAAAAGGATTACTCATTTGCCATTGGGTATATCTGTGTTTACCCAGCCATAGTGTTGGTGTAAAGCAGAGTACAATTATGCTGTGCTTGACACACAAGGGATTTTAGCTGCAGAACCTGTCTCTTTCTTGGACATGATACAGGTTGGCAGGTCAGATAAGGCCTTTGTGGGAAATGTTTAAAATAAATGAGCAGAAATATAACCTAATAGCAAGGAAGATTAGACTGACATAAGGGTGAGGAGAACCACGCAGAACTCTGACCAGGATAACCTTTTCTTTTAATACTGCGTTTCCCAAGTAAACGTTGAGTTTCTTTGTCAAATTTTGTCCTGGTTTATAATTTGTCTCCACTATTTGATTTCAGTTGTACATGCTGTAAAGCACTGAAATTACAGTGGTCACTGGAGATTCACACTCTGACTAATAAGCTTCAAAAAATCCCTCACAATATACAGAGAACCACAGAAGGAAATGTCTTACAATGTCTGTCTTGTGTGGTATTTTATGTGCTCGGGAGACTAGCAAGAAAGCAGTCCAGAATAACTTGTCTTGAGCCAATAAGGAATGAGATGAAGGCTATGGAAGCTAAAGCTTTGTGCTCACTCACAGAGGGAAAATGCAAACCACAGGTCCTCGGGCTGAAAAGCCGGGGGTATAGGAAAAATGGAAAAAAAGGAAACCTGTTGAGTAAGTGACAGACGGCGAGAATCAGTGAAGGGCATGAGGCAGTGTATGATAATGATGAGGAACACAGAGAGCAACCAAATTGTTCTGCAGGAAAAAAGGAAACAGGCAACGCGACTGCTCAGTGGGTACATTTAATAAAACTGTCTCACAGGTACAGCCTGAACTAATACAGTATCAAAAGAGAATAAAGGAACAGCTATTTTCAGCCAAGGTTTGCATGCTTGCCCAAATGGATCAGGACGCATCTTTTATACAAGCACTAAATCTTTCATGATACACAGAGAAGTATTATTATTAACACTGAACAGGGCTATACTCTGAGCAGTAAATTTTCACAATTGATTAGTAAATTTGATTAGTCATATTTAGTAAAGAAGTAATGGTTTATTTAAGCACCGCTTGCAAAGAGCAGGCACCAACTTCAACTCACTGGCTTACGGGTTGACCTTTGAGTGTGGATCTAGTCCCCAAAATGGCTCTGTTAAATGCTTAACTCACCCAGGTCACGTGCTCTGTATGTTAGACATAACTGCTGACTTCAGTAATCAAGATGTATTTTACTTACCATACTTCTGAAGGGCTCAAAATGCTAGAAAAGCAGGCACCGGTCCTACTTCTCGTACATTATTAGGGGCATCTATTCAGATTCACTTGTGTAAAAGCAATGGCAGCCCAAAACCCGCAGAGGAGCCACTGCCCACCAAATCTGATGCAGGGTTGCTGCCAAGAAGGAAAGGTGACTGACCTGTAGAATCTAACTCGGCATTGCAGGACTGGCAGTTTTTGAAAGGCATCCCTTTTGATATATGACAAGAGCCAAAAAAAGCACATACTTCTATTTTTACCAGTTTTTTCAATGAAGAACCACACACCAGTGACAGACATAAATGGTGGATCAACCAAAACAAGCCTTAGGGATTTTGTGTTCCCAACAAACAAACAAAATATCACAGTAAAGACTAACATCAGAAATTAAAGGTCACTACCAGGTACTGAGCAGCACCTCAGTTTCCCAATCAACAGTAAAAATCAGGTGAAGTTGGCCTTGCTACCTGTCTTTTTAGCACAAGGAACCCATTTCTTGGGCAAACTTAGTGGAGGCAGGTGACCCGAGCTCTCCCCACGAGCAAGGGCAGCCTAGCACCAGCAAGCAGCAGCCGTCGCAGCGCTCAGTGACTGACCAGGAGCACTGCCTACACCAACAGCCAGCAAACATTGATGTGTTTAACTGTCTCCCTTGCTGCACTTGTGACTTTGAGTACACAGAGAGATGAAGCAGCTACCAGCAAGCAAACCGTAACTTCCTCTGTGTCAGCAACACGACCAGAAATAGCAACACGCGTCTGGCAGCTGCTCTTCTGCCTTGTAGCTGCTCAGAGACTCCGCGCCTGGCTTGCAGGCTTCCTCCTCCAGCAAGGAACGGCAACCTGGGTGCACGGCCCTGGGTTTAAGCGAGCACTGCTGTCCCACATCCTCAGGGTCCCTGGCGTAACTGCAGCAGCACTCTGTAGATTTGAAGAAGTGAGCGAGTGTCCTCTTATTTTGCTCCACCTCCTCCCTCTATCCTGCACACATCTTCCTGCTAACTTGGCACTGCTCTCTGGTTCTTCCTCCCCCTGCAACACTTTGCTGAGTTAGGTCCGGTATTGCCTGGACATGCTGCCCAGTCACAGACTGCTCAAAAATCAGTTTGTCTTTTACGCTACTTCTCGCTCAGCACAGCTGAGAGAGGCACACAGTGGCCATCCTCCTTCCAGCTGCGTCTGTAATGAGCAGCATGGGTGACAACAGAAGTTGCTGAAAATGCAGCATGTGAACAATCAGCTTTCTGCAGTCCCTCAGAAAATGATTTTGGATCACAAGGTGATAGATACCGTTTTAATAAGCTGCTTATAAAACGGCCAAGGCTTCCTAAAGAGCTACATGCCTGAATGTACACTGTAGCTACAAAGCACATGGAGCTTTTGCTCTATCACCACTGAAATGTTTTTGCATAATTAATATAATTCTATTTAAAAAGTGTCACCTGAGCCTAAACACTTAAGCAAAAGTCCTTGCTTAAAGAGGGCAAAGACCAGTAATTCTTAAGATGTCTACTTCTATTACCCTGCAATTATCTACACAGACAAAAAGCTCAACAAAGCAATCTGCAGGAGAAATGAAAGTTTCCAAGCAGCAGAAGGCTTCCATGATTTAAACTTTTACTGATAGCAAGTTCCTATTTTCAGAGGTAAGTTAAATTTAACAGAAAGACTCTGCTGCACATTGAAATGATAGCTATTTTTGTAAAACTCTTACCATAATAATAAAAATAAAAGTTTAAAATATCTGCTTTTGGGGAACTTAAGCAACACATTTCACAGCTGGGTGTTCTGAAATTCATTGAAGGACAAAAACTCTAGTCATTTTGTTCTGTTGTACTCTTGCTCTAGCCTTGTGCTTTTCCAGCTGTGAAGATGGGAAGCTTCCTCCTGATATTAGCACCCCCCTCTAAAGGCTGGTGGCACGGCTCCCTTCCCGCTGGCCAGGAGCTTGCCGGAGTTTTGTCACTGGAACTGACTTAGCAAATTAAAAGGTGAAGGCTCTGCATCCCGTTACTGCTCTCGTGTCTGCCGATGCTCTTTATCCAAGAAAATACCATGAGAGGAGTTCTGAATAGGAAAGGCTCATACTCCACAATAGCCTTCTCTAGCTCTAAAGCAGGCAAGTCGGGAAAAGCTTCTGCTGGTGTTGTTGGTGCCATAACGGAGTGGAAAAAGAGTATTCGTGAAAGTCCTTCCCATACAAAATCCTATCAGTTGTTTTACTGTGGTCCTTAATGACCTTCTAGTAGCTCTATTACCATGTAGGTAATAAGGATGAGATGCTCAAAGGGATGTAGGCACCTAATTACAACTTTGTCTAAACCCAAGATTTACATCCTTAAACCTTTGCTCAGCTTACCTAAATTGTTTAAATTACTTAGGTGCCTGAATTGCTACCAAAATCACACTTATTTGCCAGGTTTTGCTACTAGATCATCGCCCAGCTGTCTGAACGTACAACCTGGCGATAGGTCCTCTGGATTCACAATTGGCATGTTCCTTACGTGGATCTTGCCTATGAATCTTAATCAGCACCACTCTCAAACCAAAGCTATTGAATTAGGTCTAGCAGAAAACACACTGAAGTGGGTGTTTGCTGGGAACACCAGACTCCCTATACAGATGCGATGCTGTGCATGCACAGAGGAAAGTCTCTGTCAGCCCCCAGAAGGAAGGAGAGCCAGGAACGTGTCGCTGTCGCCAGAGCAATTCCTATATCTTACTCTCAGATAGGGGAAGAGCTCCTGGGACAGGAACATCCTAACTTGGCTCTGCAGATTCCACCCAGTGGGCTAAGTAATACCTTTTTGTGGATTAGACCAGGATCTACAAAAGCTGACTTACGTACATTACGTTTATATTTGAACAAGGGATATTTCCAATAATTGCTGAATGAGGAGCAGACAGCAATAGATTAAGAATCTTAATTTTCAGGTTGAAAAAGGTAAGGGAATAGCCATTATTTTTGGTATAACTGCAAAATAAGCAGCAATCTGTTGAAAAACATCCTAAGTTTCCTTACTGTATCTCTCATACCCTTGACTTATCCTATTTCTTAAATCAATACATGACTACATCAGGTCTTTTTGGTTCCCTCTGGACTGATTTCAACATGCAGGAGAATTAATTTTTATTGGAGTGCTTCTTCACTGCCTTAAATTTCTCATATTTTAAATTCTCCAGCAACACGTATTCAGCATTCCAATCTTTAACTACTGAGTTTTTAATAGAAATCTTGCTCACCAGATATCTTTTTGCAAACTCTTGCAACTCTACAGGAGATACAAATCAAACTAGTCACATAGTTTTTTCTTTTCAGTGAAATATATAGCAGTAGGAAGAGCCTTTCTACAATGTCAAACAATGTACAGTGGGGGAAACTTCAATCATCCTTTTAATTAGCACAGCAGTAATAGTCAAAGCTCCTCACAAATTAAAGAAACAGGACAGTTAGACGAAATTAAGTAAGTCCATCATTTCTGCAGAACAGAACAATGAGGGATGGTTATAAAGTAGGGTAGATAAAGTTCTTCAGATTTGTCTAAAATAGGAAGTACAGTAAAAGTGTCAGCATAGAAAAGAACAGTCTATAGAAAATGCATGACAGACTACATCAGGTATTGAAGAAATTTCAAGGCTACTTTCACTACTTGAGTTTTTTGTACTGAATACCCTTGTCCTTGGCAAATCAGAATGACTGACACCCATAATCTGCAATTTCCTAAATCTGAAGAGTTTTCTGATTGCAATGAAATGGTTTTACCTAATTATTTTTTGAAGTTGCAGTTTTTGATGTTTAATTTTGAAATCAATTTGAGGTGTCTTGAACTATATTAATATACTGTATTATGCCTTCATTTCTTTTTGAAGCACTTTAAAAAATGCATACTTCTAATGATTTTTAAATTACTCTACTCTGCACATATCAATTTACAACAATTACAACATTTTGCATTTTTCCAAGCACTTCAGTTTAGAGATGTTTTATGCTCTGCAAGATACTGAGAGAAGAGGCTGCTGATCCATTTCTACCCATTGTAAAATTACCACCAATCTTGCTAGAGAGAGTTTAACCAAAAATAGATATGCTAAATATATACCATCTACATATAATCATTTTAGGATGAATGTTTTTGTGACAAAGAACTGCCACTATTCTTTTACCAATCATAATTAGGTTGCTTCAGTGGTATAAATGGATTCAGTGGAATTATGACAAATGTCCTGGAGTAAGGAGGACAGAAATTGGCCTACTTTGGCTGAATTGAATAGAGTCTAGAGAAATGAATACAGGACAGAATGTCAGAGGTATCAGCTCTGTCACAGATTTCATTACTTTTCAGTCTATAATATTTTGGGCATGGCACAGCAATTAATTAATGACTCAGGACTGGATTCTCAGCTGAAATACACTGGCATTGCTTTGGTGGAATCACTTCAGTCATGTTAATTTATGCTAGCTGAGGCTCTGCCCCACTGAACAACTCTGTCATCCATTTTTGTTTGATGTTTTACTCCCTTAATCTCAAGGCTCCATGTTACAGACATCAATCTGAGAAAGGAGGATGAGGTTTCCTCTTCACAGTTTGTTCATGCCGCACTTTCAGAGAATCTCAGAATGGCTGAGGTTGGCAGGGACCTCTGGAAATGGTCTATTCCAACTCCCTTCTACCTGAAAATGAATAGTCAGTACTCACAAGTTTTGAGTTTGTCTTTCTGAAACATACTGCCTATAGACCTCAAAGAGAAATGGCTCATTAGCGTCAAGGGATTTTGGATGACAGTCTATAAATAAAGCAACAAAGATGCACAGACAATAAGCAGAATGATGACTGCATTGATGTCTTGGTGACATTAAAATAGTCTACTATCAGTCTTCCATTCTGCTATTTTATTTTGCCATGTATGCAGTAATCACCCCCATGCTGCACAGGTCAACTGAACCATATGTTGGAGGTCTGAATAATAATGGATTTTCACATACAGTCATAACTGGATTCAGGATGGTATAAAGCCACAGAGACTCTGAAATAGGCAAGGATGACCTTTTCCAGTACAAACATTTTTCACAAAAATATTTTATAATCAGTCTCACTTGGAACAGAGTATGACACTTCTATTCTCCATGCAGCTTTTAGAGGAGAGGGAAGACTAAATGAGAAATGGAACCCAATCTCTTGTGCATCTCTCTTAGGCATATCCACAGTCAGATGACTAAATCAATAACGGCCATAAAGGAGGCAAGATCTACATCTCTAACTTCTTTGGACATTTTTGCATGAGTTGCCAAAGGATGAACAAACTAGGAAAAAACAAAAACCAAAACAAAACGAACAATGTGATAAACAAAATAGTAAGGAATGAATTCAAACAGAATATTCACCTTTATATGCTGAGTAATACCATGGGTTTTTAATTTTCAGTGCTTTACATCAGGGAAGCATTTGGTTTTCCACAACTAAATGATTAGAGAGAAAATCATATGTTTTTTATGAGCATCAGATAAAACCATAGTGATGCGTGAAGAAGAACTATTTGCTTTACGGCTTGTGTGGTTGTTGTGGTCAATGTCGTGGACGGTGTGGAACTATAACAGTGTTGTTGCTCTGTTTCTTTTGGTCTTGGAAATACTCTAGGAGTTAAAAGGGTGGAAAGATAGCAAGCCGGTCTGTGCTACACTGCAGAAGGATCCTGGACTCAGGCCTCTGATGATAACCATAAGATCTTAAAGCACCTCAGAATCATCACTCCTTGGCTAGAAGCTGGCACAGCTGCTTCATCAAGAGAGAAGGACAGTGGTCTTGGCAGCAGGCATCTGCTCTCCCCAGCTCCGAGCTGTTAACAGTATGCTCCTGTATTGCAGTGCTAGAAAGATGACTGACTGCCAGCTAGTCCTCATAAGTAAAAGATACTCAAGCTGATAGGTCCCATGAAGGACAGTTTAACTAGAGCAGCAAGTCAGATGGATTCTGGCCTGGTTATAGGTGCTTGGTCCAGTGCCACAGGTCTTTTCTCCACAGCCACAGCACAAGGAGTATCTCTAGAATTGGTTATGAGTTATTTTTGGATACTTCTATTCAGTAATTCTGAGCTCTGATCTTAAACTAGGGAGCTGCCCTAGTTACATTGGCCTTCGTAGTACAGATGTGGTCTATCGAATTATTCTACTTTACTGAATAAATTAATTCTTTAAAAACATACATGAGGCCTAAAGAAAAAGGAAGAGCTCCACAGAAAAAGCACTGTACAAATTCAATGGACAATCTGAGGCATTTAGCTGCTGATCCAAGAAAAGAGATTATGGCAGATTCATATCCCTATATGGAGGCCTCCAAGTGGGACTGTGCAATATTTAGATGGAGCACAGCTATGGCCTCTTCATTCTCACAATCCCGTTAGAAACGATGCCTCATATGAGGGATGACTAGAAATAAATCCCACCCACTCCATTACTCTGTACTTTCGTGCATTTACTCCCCCATCATACTGTCTACACATTTCTAAACTAGCCACTTCTTACTACCCAATTAATTCAATCATGTCAGAGTTCAGAGTTTGTTATATCCAAACACACTCAACAAGCAACTTCATGTAAAATCTGATCTGATATAGTCCTATAAATGTCTTTAGTACAGCAACTGTGCAGAACAGCAAGTATATACAAGAACAAGTAACTGCTTGAATGATCAGGCCATACATCTTTAGCAAAATGGCATTTCTTTAAGTGAGAAAAATGAAAACTGTTTCATAAGAAATATGGGAAAGATGAGTCAGTTAAGGCATAGGTATCTTCTTTTGTCTTTCCTTGACCTTTGAATGTTTAAGCTTAGAATTTTAGTGTTCGTTTGATATCATTTTTACAAAAGCAATAGAAAACCTTACATGGTCAGTCATACTTCCAAAAGGACTACCTGAAAATATGAAATACATAAAATGCCTTTTTTGGCATTATATTTTTATGGAGGGAAGGAGGAAAGGAGGAAAGGAGAGATTAAAAGAGAGCGAGAGATCTGCGCATATGTGTGTGTGCATGTGTGTGCCTTTGTGTATTTACAAGAAATGTGTATCATTACAAGAAACAAATTGATGTAAAATATTGGCTCCTTTTATACTGATATTTATAATCATTAAGGACAACCTCCCCCCCAGTTTTGATTTTTTTTTTTTTTTTTTTTTTTTTTTTTTTTTTTTTTTTTTTTTTTTTTTTTTTTTTTTTTTTTTTTTTTTTTTTNTTTAAGTCTGCCTACAGATGAGAGTCTTTTTGGCTTGGCTGCTTTCTTTTTGTACTGTAGGTATTCTGGCAGCACTTAAAAAGCTTCTCCCATTTTGAGGAAAATTACCAGAATTAGCACCACTCTCCATTGCATACATGAAAGCTTCCTTAAATCAGTAAAACTCTGAAATATTCCACATTCACACTATTTTAAAGTAAAGATAGAATTGGCTCTTACAGAATTCCTGCCAGATCATTCATTTTAACAGTAACATACACTTCATTTGAAAGCACTTCTCCATCCTTACCTGCATTGCTTTATCTTTTAAAATATACATCCCTGATTTGGAAAATGTTTAGAAAGCTTCCAGCTGGACACAGGACCAGATGATTTTCCACTCAGTGCAACTAAAAAAGTCTCTAGGAAAATGAATCAATGGGAAGAACTCCTTAAGGAGATCAGTATGTTAGTTTTAGTTTACTGAAGAGATGGATAAGAGGTGAAGAGAGTAGAAACATTTAGCAGAAGAATTTGACAGTCTCCTCTAGCAGAAAGAGGTACAACAGTTAGATTTTTCACCTATTTAAATTGGGATTAGAAGGTGCACTTTTTAGTGGTGAGGGTCAGACATGATTGAATCAATTTACCTAGGAACGTAGTAGATTACCGTTCATTTGCAGTCTTTCAGTGAAGGTTGAATTTTTAAAAACTAAACAGAAGCTATGAGCTTCAAGCAGAAGCTGAAAGATCATTTTTTTTGGTACATATTCTACAGAAAGTCGAACTACATGAACATTATGGTCTTTTCTAGCCTCAAAAATCTATGAATGACTTCATTAGATCTCAGGCTGTGGCTCCAAACATTGCCAATCCTTCAGGATATGCATGAGTCACACCCGCAATCTTCACATCTGTTCTTCCAAGTCCATACTGTTTTCTTTCTTTCCACAGTCTGTGGCACTTAAAATGGTATTTCGTATTGTATGAAGAGCTAGAGACGGGAAGGCTGGGGAAGGTACTGTACAGACGGCTCACCCATTTGCTGGTGAGCCACAATGTATGTGGGATAATGTAGTCAGAAGTACTGGAATTCCTTTGCTATTGCTGCTTTTTACAATACAGCAAGAAATATTAATTTCCTATTTAGGAAAACATGAAACTTAAAAATAATTTCCCTTTTTATTTTGAAAATGCTTGGCATTTGCTGGGGAATGAAGAAAGAGTCAAGACAGAAGCCCATATGCTTGACAACAATACAGAAAGGCAAATTTTCCCAATACTGACAATGACTCCCCCACTTCTCTGGCTTGACATACTGAGATGCTGAAAAAGTGCAAGGGTTTGAGGCAGGCTGACAGACTTCTCGTATATCACTTGCAAAGTTCTCCTTTCTTTCTGATTCCAGATGAGTGGTCTGTCCTTTACACCTTTTCATCCCATTCATTGTACAGAACTTCATGATTTTTTTCTATTCGCATATGAAAGCTTTTACTCTGACCCTGTTGACTCAGCGTTCTGATGTTTTCCTTCCTCACTAAGATCAAGTATGCACAGTAATCACTGAGCCTAAGACGACAGTCTCCAGCAGCAAATGAACATCTATACTTCAGTCTAATTCTCATTGTTTTGTCACAACAATCCTGAAACAAGTTTAACAGCTATGAAGAAAGAGAAATTTGAAAGGAGAAACCTGAAGTATCCAGCTATAGAGGTGCCTGTTGGTGGTCATAAAAGCATCCTATAACTCTGAAGACAGCAGGGACGAAAAATCCCTACTGATTGATGGAAGTAAGGAAAAAATTACCTTCCTTCAAAAAATTCGTCAAAATAACTCTGAAATTGATACAAACATGAAAACAAAGATCCTAGCAGACAAGACAGCAGCCTCTTCGCTGCAGTCATTTATTATCTCCGTGTTCTTTTACTTAATATCCAATTGCCCTATGCAGCTGACACAATAGACCCATTAGAGATTAACAACTCCTTTTGAGCTACAGTAACTTCCTATTAGAACAGAATTATCTTGTATATTTTGTGGGAAACAAATTTAGTACATAACTAGCACCTTACCTAATTATTTGCTTCATTAATGAAAGTACTACTATATTACCATCCTTCAGGAAACATCTTCAACACATAATGAAACACATGATAAAAATGCAAGCAACTGGGGTTTTGCTGAAAGCCAGCAGAAAGACAATTCTTGTCAAAGTATCACCTCCAACAGTGTCAGACTGAAGTTATACATATTATTAATTTCAGAGTGTGGAAATCAGGGTCTTTGTAACAAACATTCAAAATTATTACCAAGTCAGTAGTAAAAAGCTGTCATGGATGGGGACATTTTTTAAGTCCCAACTCAAATGCTTTAAAGGTCTGAGTGGAAGTCTGTACTGTTTTAAGTGTTTTTCTGAATGATTGTTTCTAAAAAAAACCTGGAGAAACCTGGACCATCGACTGCATTCAGCACGTCTGTCACTGGAATCTATTCTGTACTGGGATATGTCACTCATCAACTGAGATTCTGTGAGCTTTAGGTTAAAAAAAAAAAAAGTAGTACATACTTTGGTAATGACATGGTCCATTACAGGAGCTAAATGCTCTGAGCATATTCATTTCAAGAATACTAAATCTACATGTACAAAGCACATAGAAAATCCATCTGAACTCTTAAACAGATTCAGCGGGATTAAACCTTGATGGTCCTCTCAAAAAAAACAATCTTTATCCCAACATGAGAGAACAGGCAACCGTTTCTTGTTTAACATTTTTTTGACAGAGGCTTCTTACTCATGAATCATTGGGTTTAGACTCTGTTTTCATACATCTCCAGATTCTCTCAGAGTTGCAAACTCCCTCATTGCATCGGAGGCATGATCCTAGTAAGTGCTGGACAGTCTGAGAGAATCCTGCTTAACTCCAACCAAAGCCAGGAGGCACTGGCATTCCTGTAGGACTATCGAGCTCACTGTCACGCCATCAGTCAGCATTCTTGTCACAAGGAAAAATCCATTTTACTCTTGCCATGAGAAAGCCAGCTGCTGCCAAGCTCACTTGCATATCCCACAAGAAATCAGACTTCAACGCCACAGCACCTCTGGTTCACCTCATCCTGTGTTTTAAACTAATACTTGTACTTTCTAACACAAGTCCAACAGAAAACAAAAGCTTTTAATAGGTTTTATTGAGAAAGTAAAATCTTGTCATACCTGTTGAACAGTCTGGACCCGTCCACTGTGGCTCACAGCTGCAGAGTCCTGCATCCAGGAGAAACGTCCCGTGACCCGAGCACTGCTCCTGGCACACCGGGAGAGACGTCTCGCAGTTCACGCCACCCCAGCCTGCAGAGCAGTGGCATTCCCCTTGAACGCACACACCGTGGCCAGAACACATCGGATCCAGGCAGTCCTCTAGAAAGCAGGGAATATACAATTTATAGCTTAAACCTTGCACCTTTAGTGCAAAGTTTCCTAGTGAAATACAACATCAGGGATTCAAGGTAATTAGGTAAGAAAAGTGATTTCTGTGCAAATACTCAAACTGAAACAATGTTAACAAATACACAAGGAAAAACAGTCTATGCTAACAGCTGTGCAAAACCGTAAACTAAAAACAGGAAAACAAGTAAGTACGTAGATTATTAGAGATCTCATGATTCTACTTGTCATTTGTATTTTCTTATTTTTAAAATGCAGATTCCCTGGATAGATTCAGTGATCCAGATTAGCTAAGTCTATGTTTCAGTAGCAGGAGCTGGGAAAGAACTGAAGTAATTAACAACTATTTCTACAGTTGTGCATTGTATTTCCATCTGGGTCTTTGCGCTCTATGTTTTATTTATATTTGTGAAAAGAAAGATTTATTCTTTAAAATTCCCATGGAGAGATACTTTTATAACAGAGAATTTGATCCCCAAAAAACAGTCATCCACTAACCTTGAATAGTGAAACTTTGACTGAACACTAACCACAAAAATCTTATACACTCATAAAAAGTATGTGCTGGGCAATAGCAGATAATGAACAGATTCATAAAAGACATAACACAGTGATGAACAATTTGCAAACAGACAAAGAGCAAGATTTGTTCTCAATTTGGATTAAACCATTCCTAGTGAAGAATTCAGGAGCTCTTTAGAAGAATTTAAATCAGCTGGTTAGTCCTGTATAATCAGCATATTCTTTCATAAAGATCCAGCATTTCCTTAACAAGACAACAGTTAAGCAGAACACAGAGCCTGCCCTCTCTGCAGGACCCAGTAAGGCCGCTTAGCTGAAGAGGAATCTGTGGGGTGTCTGAGCACGCAGAACAGTTAGCCAAAAGTCTATCCATGTTAGATCATGCTTCAAGCTAATCTGAAAAAAGGCATCTTGAAAGTTCTTCTATGTATATTTTAAGTATTAGCATAAGTACTTCTTTAAGTAATTAAATTGTAAACTTAAAAACAGTATTCTGTGCTACATGAATGAGGAGGCTGTTCTCTGTTTCAGTAACAGAAGACTAATACTTCAGACTTACAGATTAATGGCCTCCACTTTATCGAACTTTTTGACCAAAGAATAAAGAAGTGACATTTTATCTTTTGAACATGCTATGCCACCAATGCAAGATCTTATTTCAGGATTTTGTATCTTTTTCAGCCTTCCAGGCTTGCGCACAGTGCAATGGACTTCTTAAAAAGGGAAATCAGTGTTTCTGGACAAAGTACATCTTGCTGAGCACACGACAAAAGTACTTGGCAATGTTCTCTCACCCTGAAATACAGTTCTTTGATTTGCTGATCTTTTAAAATTAATTGAGTGATTCCATGAACAGCTTAAAAAGTATCCCTTAGGATAGTACTGATAATCTGACAGGACAAATTGAAAGGATGTCCACAGCAATAAATACATATAGCTACAGGTATGCTCTGGATATTACATCTGTTACTATGTCTGTGATGTGTTAGCAATACTGCTGTAACACTAAATTTAACAGTAAATGATCCTCAGGTTTACATACAATAATGTAATTTGAATTATTGATAGAATTACTTCCACATGCTGTGCAATACAGTAGATAGTTAACAGTCATGTCATGCACACATTGTCACATTAAAAATTTGCTGTACAAAGTATAGGTTGTGTAGGTCTGTTTCATCCATCCTATTTCTACACAATTCCCCTCTTTCTTTAAGTGTTTTTCTTCTTTTAAAACCCCCAACTTTTTCATGATCTTAGTTTCAATGGCTGTCTGAACACATTTATCTCAATTACTTTTTCAACCGTTCTACAGGATCACATTATGCCAACAAGCAAAGCAACTGAATAAAATTTCAGTCAACCTTTCATCAGCTACAGGCTTGTTCAGTATCACTGCCTCAGTGTGTAAATGTGTACATTGCTTGCTTTTTTTCATGTCAGTTTTCTTGATTTTGTCCATTTTTGAAAATACCAACAACTGCCAGAATGCCAGAAGCAATCTCTTGATCTTCCCTTTTAAAACCATATCAGATATGTAAAATCCATCCAATGTATCCTGATCATCTGCATTGTTCTCATTAGAGAATTCAGGCCACGTAAGAATTTCCTTTGTGTGTTACTCAAAAGAAGTACCTAAAATCTATACAACAGGAGRCACAAAGTGTGCTGTCACTAGCTTCAGGGTAAGGAGACTACTGAAAAAATCATCAGATCAGGGCAAGCGTGAAGAACAGTTCTGCTTTTCATGGCTATGCACAGGGGAAGTAAGTTGCAGCTGATGAGCTATCTCAGAAATGCTAACAGGCAAATGACAGCTGCTTCTTGCTATAGATGAGGGCAGACACACATCGGTACTATAATCAGCTAAAGTACAATTACTTGTTCTTGTAATTTCCCACTTTTTATTAGCCAAGCTTTAAAAGATGCCATTTTAGTGCCCTGAATATAGGCTCACAGTAAAAATGACATACGACAACAGAATTACACAATACACTCTGGTAAACTGAAACTGTTTGCTGCTATCTTGACTCTATAGAGTCAGTACATTCTTCATGGAAAAAATCTAAGATGAACAGAATGCAGAAGGAGAACAGCTGATTATGACTTGCTGATTACTTTGGGAAATGACCACATTATATTTCATTTAAATGATCTTCCATCTGTCTTACCCTTAGCTTTTGACAAAGAAAAAAAAGTCTGCCCAGGCTGTGGTAGTGCACGCTATGGGCCTAGGCTACCGGCTGCAGAGAGGCTCTGTGGCGTTAGCCACCCTTCCCGAAAGAAGTATGAGGAATCTGAGAGAAGGAAAGTAGAGACAAACAAGTCAGGATGATCTCATAACTTTCACAAAAAATAGGAATCCTTGGCTTGCAGGGCCATTTTGCAGGAAAATCCTGAAGGACTGAGAAACCATCACTCGCTGAAAGGGAAGGACTTCCACCAGAGCTGGCTGTCAGCATTCAGTGGCAGAAGGCAAGGGAAATCACCTGCGAACTACAGTCCTCCTGGACCAAAAGAGAAACCGAGCATTTCAGAGGTCAGCCTGTGCTACCTCAGTGACTAGATATTCTAATTAGACAATGTTAAATAGCTTTAATCTTTTAGAATAAAAATGCGAATCTTGGAAATTATGTGATCAACTCCCACAACTGTCATTGAGGCCTAAATGCCTTCTATCAACATTACTTTCCATGAGACAGTAAAGGTGCTTTTGAGAAAAACTGTACCACTTCACAGTAAGGTTCTTACATCTATGTGAGTTCTTAACTACCTTAGAACAGGTTGGGAGATTAAAGACAAAACCAAAAACACTAATTAAAAAGACGGAAACTTCACAAACCTTCCTCACAAATCTCTCCTTTGTATCCAGGGACACAGATGCAGACTCCCATGATACAAGTGCCATGGCCAAAGCAGGTTGGATCAATGCACTGTTCTTCTGGAACATCGCATTCCGGTCCTTTCCACCCATTTCGACATACGCAGTGACCCTTCTCATATTCTCCATTTCCACTGCATAGCACTGGGCATGAATCTGAAGAAGGCAAATTGACCTCTGTAATGTATGCAAATACTTACACATTTTAACACATACTGCATTTATCGTTCTGTAATTCTTTTTTTTCCATTCCAGCCCCTTCCACCCGCCACTCTGACTTTGGGCTGTGACAGGCTGAAATGTTTGAAATAGGAAGTGCAGCAGTAATACAAGTCTCTTCATCCTGCCTCGCTAGTATACCTTAATTCTGACCTGAAATGGAACATCTCGGAAGATAAAAATGGATCCCTGCCCTTGACTAGCATCTGTTGAGATTTGCACAGTGATGCCTGCTTATGATTTTCTCTAATATTAGCACTTGTTCCGGTGAACTGGAGCAAGATATCCACCTTTTCTTCCTTCTTCTAAGCAGACTTAACATTACTGAAGTTTGAGCCGTTACTGATCTGAGTGTAAACCAGTGATCTGGAAGCTTAGTTTTACAACGCAGTACCAATTTCTGAGCCAAGCAATCTCTTAAAATATAAAGTCAACCATAAATTCGAGGAAACTGTAGGAAAAACATGAGAATCTCCAGACATAATATTCCGAGTATGTCAGATAATACTGACAGAAATATATGAAACAGAAATAAGCTCACTTACAGTATTTTTAGTAAATTTTTGCCTAAAGCACTGGAAAAGAGTTTCTAAAAGGTTTCTCTTCTACACCCTATTCAAGTTAAGGCCACAGAAGCATATGATCGTCTCCTGCCAGTTTCTTCAAAATGAAACAGCTGGTTTGTCACTTTTAAATAACAGTAAACACTATGCTAAACTAACACACTTGTTAAAAATGTATTTTTAAGAGCGGGTGCAAGGAGGGCTGGAGGAATCTTAACTCCGAAAGTCACTGAGGGACAAGTGGTTGAGGCATCTTAGCAAGAATAGAGCATAAAGAGACTTGCGATGCCTGTGCTTGTACTCTATCTGCCATCTGGCTGGAAAAAGGAATTTAATCTCCCTTAATCACTTTGAATCTTTGCAAGCACAGCAGTCACACACAATAATCATGATCCCTGTCATGCACTGTAGGTCAGTTAATATGAGATTACCTTTTGCACAATCGGGACCAAGGAACCCTGGGAAACAGTGGCAGTGCCCCGAGATACATTCTCCATTCCCATTGCAATTAGTAGAGCAGTCATCCAGGACTTCTATTTATCCGGAGAGTTGGGCACAAAGAAAAACAGAAATTGGTTGACTTCTGAAATGAATGGCATTTTCACCACTCTGCAGGACACATCTCAACATACAAGTAGGTGCCGAGGCAGTAAAAAGCCCATTTCCATTCATAGGGAGCATAAAACAAAATTCCTGTTCAAGCAACTTACAAATATTAGATTTTGCCTTGACAGCTTGGAGATAACAAGTGCATCATTTATATTACACAAGAAAGCTTTTAAAGTAAGTGTTCATGTAAAATTTATCACCATTAAAAGCACTACAAGAACCAAAGTATTTGCTGAGAAATGTCCACCTTAAACACTCTCTTTTATTGTTGAAGTAATTTGTTTGAAACCTGCTTATAGAATAAATTGTCTTCTAAGGTGTTCATTTGAACCATGTGAGTGGACTTCCATGGGGAAGGGAAAGATTTCCACTTCTACACAATCAGATGAAAAAAAATACTGTCTTATGTAAAGTGATGAAGCTCAATGCAATATAAAACTAAGAACTAGATCTCAAGAAAAAACTCTCAATACTGTTCTTACATCTGCACATGCTTCATCACACAGTTTTGGCTGGGGAACCTCTTAGCCTTACACATCTTGGGGCAGCATGGCACAGGATGGGAGGTGGTCACAAAACAGTGGGAACTGAGCAGCCAAAAGACTATTTCTTGTGTGGGCACAAGCACCGAGAGACCTGGGCAAGTACCTCTGGCTGCAGAAAGACGGGGAACATGTCCCGTTCCCCGCAGAGTAACAACTGCTGGGGAAACAGAAGAAAACTCAGATCCTTTCGAAGAGTATCTGTCCACAGTGGATGTTTTGGGAGAAGAAACTTCTCTCAGGAAAGGCCATACCATTGGAATACTTAAGTTGATCAAATCTGATATACTTTTAAACTCAAACTTAGCTTGTCAAAAGACGGGCTATAAGCACAACCTACAACTAATATGAATAAATTAAATACATTTATTTTGGTCTTATTTATGGGCACTTAGACAGACAAAAATAAGTTCCTCTTGAAAAATCCTACTGTTTTTTAAAATGTTTGTTTCCTTTCACATTATCAGTTTATATCAACGAAGGTGCATTTGCTACACAGCAGTTCACCAGATATTCACAACCAATACACAGATGTCTGTTTCAATGACAAAAAATTAGCTTTTTTCAGAAGTAAGTTTTTTTCACAGATAAGCTGATCATTATTAACTTTTACATATCATTGTTCATTATCAATTCTTCTCTTATGCTACAGATATCTATCTACTTGCCTGACTTCTCGGGTTTCTAGAACCACCTGGTAAGTTATCCCTACGCTGACTTGAAATGAGGAATTAACAGTTTGAAAAGTGAATTCCTCTGGACGCAAGGTCCAGTTCGGGCTGCCCTTCATTCAGGCTATGAAACCACTGGAGGCGTGCCATATTTTGCACGCAAATTAGACAACCCTCCAGGGGAAAGTCTGACCCGAGCTTTAGCAGAAGTCTTAGCAAAATCCATTTTGTACACAACTGAAACCCAGCAACTCAAAATCCTGCCTAATGGGCGCTGCGGAGGAGGGCACGGCTGCTTCGCGCGGGGGCACAGATGTGCAGCAGAGACGCCGCCAAGCTTTCTCTGCATCCAACGCGTCTGCATCTGCGCTTCTGGTTGATTCTCTTGTCAGGAGAGAGAGAGAATAGGAATCTAGCTCTAGACACCTCACAAAGTCTAGGGTAAAGAGGATGGGTTAAGAATCAGAAGACAATTAGGGATTTTTTGGTGAATATGAGAGCACTGGGGGAAAAACTCCAAAGAAATGAAGAACCATTGTACAAAGGGAAGCATGAGAAGAAAATATGCAGACTGCAAAAGCACAATAGCTTGCATTATTTCCAAATGCATCAGCAGTAGCTTCTTGCAGCATGAACCCTCTTTCTCCTCCCATATGTTTCTGCGTTTAAGGAGGGGGAGCATGGCCTGCATGGTGCCTCGTGCTGCCGCCTGCTCCGAGAGCCTGCCTGGCCGGGGCAGGAGGAGCGATGCAACGCCGCCTTTTCCCCAAATGGGACGAGAACCAAACTGCAGCTTTCTCTTGGAGAGGGTATGCTACTCAGTGATGAAATATTGCTTAGAAATGCCAGTAAAAACACTTCCGTGTTACAGTAGAAATAAACAAGGAGGAAGGTGTTTGTATTCTGATCTGGGCTGGAGTTTGGCCAGGTTTCACACTCTTCGTAGAGCATCTGTGAAGATGCTTCACAGACTCCTTGAGTATTACTTTCTCATATGGGATTGAATAACGGCATCTCTCCTGCTAGTAAAAGACGCTTTTTTTCTAAACATCGCAAATAAAAACCTTCTCACATAAAAATCATCATTACAACTCTGTTTTTTTTTTTTTACATTATTTTGTGCAAGCCCTTCATAATCTTGGTATTTGAATGATACTGTCATTTTCTGCAAGGTATTTACCATCTAGTAAAAATAGCATCTAATTGTTCTAAAGAGCAGATGGCATGTCCATTACTAGTAAAGATATCTTGCTAAACATATGGTTGAACAGGTTAACTAAAGGGCAAAGTGGTTAAAATCTTACGGCAAACCAACGCTGTCACAAATACTACAACACTTTACCTGACGCAAAATTCCAAACAAACCCTATGTATGAGCAGTGCTCACTAACAACAACTAAAGTTGCAAACATTTGCCCACCTTAATTTATTAACAATGCAATAGTGATTTAAGATGCCACTGGGACAGTGTTTCCTATATTTGCCTTTTGTGTTCCAAACAAAATGGTGCAATGAAATAATCGTATAAAATAACAGCAACTCTCCATCAAACAACAACCATAACCAAGCTCACAAAAGCTGCCTTTTAGATTTTCTAAATGATTAAAATAATTGAAATAAGAACCTGAAGTCTGGATAATTTTTGTAGGATTTATGATTCCTATGTAAATAGAGAGGACATACATATTCTCTTTTACTTTGAGCAAGATATCACCAGAAATTACTCAGATATTTAAGCTAGCATATAGCAATCTTAAAACACATGAAAATGTCACAGTTTTTGATAATATCCATCTTTAATACAGAAATGTTGCTATTTGTCTAATATTGGCATAAGCATGAAGCTACTCCACTGAGGTCAAATATACTAAAATGAAATAAAACTTAAGAGCAAGAGAAGCTGTAATCAAGGTCAGTGATATCTTTTCAAATGCAGTTTCCCAACATAAAAATCAGAGCAATAATTTTATCGTAATTGTCCTTACCAATCGCTGTAGTTAGTACAAATACTTGCTCCACTTTCTTTCCATCATTGTAAAATGCCATGTGCCAAGCTCCTTGATCCATATATTCAATGAAACCTGTCTCTTGCAGTGAAGTTAAGATCAGATTCCTGGGAGCTTGCTGAGGCTCCTCTGAGTTTCTTGGTTCTTGTTTAATTAACTGTTTTCCATCCATCAGTTTTACAAAATCAAACTGAAATAATAATGAGTAAAAATTAACCATCTGGCAAATTTTTATAGAATCTACTCTGCACTGTCTCAGTCAAACAGGGCTAAACCACTGAAATCTTCAGAGGAACTACCCTATTGAATAAGTATTCACCAATGTGAATACAAGTTGCATAACCTGGTCCATTTAGCTTCAGTCCTTCATTCCATATAAAAAAGACCTATAGCAGGTCAGAAATCTGGCATCAAGACTTTCTCTCTACTACAGCTGGATAAATTCAGACCTGCTCCATTAAATCCAGCAGACTTACTTCAAAAACTACATCTCTTTAATAGGAACAATTCCAAAATTCCCAAGCTGGAGTGCCTAGGTTACACTGTGATTAATCTCAAACACCAAATGTAGATTAAATAGGCTATTGTTCTATACCAGATTTTTAAATGTTTGTCACTTAAATATCACATATCAACACCTGCATATACTTTTTTCTTTGTATTTAATTTTATTAATGCAAATAAACATCTATTTTGTGACAGTGAAAAAAGTAATACTTAATGGAGTGGATACCAACAGCTTTAAAACCAATTAACCTCAAAGTATCTGAGAAGATGTAAACCTTTCTATGAATCCCTGTTTAAGAGATGGCTATATTTCTCTAGCTTTTTCTAGGCATTCTCCAGCCTGATTTTCAGAAAAGTTCAACTTCAGCTCAGCTGAAGACACAGCTTCAGTTAAAGCCAATGACAGCTAAGAGCATTTAACATTTCTGAGATGAAAGCTCTAGTGAATCATTTTTGAGGTTGGACTTGATTACATCCAGAGGTCTCTTCCAAACAATCTTTCCATGATTCCATGTATTTCTGTAAACTTATTACATACCATGTGATCCTGCTATAACGAAACTGATAAATCTCTTAATTATCCATACAAATGATATTTTAATATGCCAAATATGTTAAGTCTAAAAAAATGATTCAGCATGACTAGCAATACTGCATATTCTTATTGCTTAGCTCATTGCTCTGCTTTCTCCTGCAAAATCCCTAGTAGTAAACACTCAGAAGTTACCTTCATATTAGAAATCAGAATTAGAAGCAGCTTTTTTTTCTATTAGATCTTTATACTACCTATGTAATCTGTTTGTTTTGATGGAGATGAAATACTAAAAAGACTAAAGCATTTTCAAAGGATCTGGCACACCAGCCCACTGCTCCCACAGAAGGTGCTGGTGCTACACCATTACGCAGTTGCACCCATCCAGCCTCCCCCACACTCCTCTGGGGTGGCCAGAATTGCTGACCTTTCTAGTACCATCCTGTCCCCTCTGTCTGAAAGAGAACAGTTTGAGGGTATAGCTAGACCTCAGTAAAAGAAAGGGATGAACAGTCTGCTTTTCGTGGTTACATTCAGTTCCTTCCTTTCATCCTCTGTGCTTTGAAAGTGCATTGTGAACATTAGCATCCACTTTGCTGTTTGAAAATGTAAAGCATGATAGAATTACTTTATTACTAATTACCTGAGTATGAGTAGGTGGAATGTTTCTTCGGCCATAAATTCCCAGCAGAGAATCCTTCGCCAGTGAAATGTTAAATTTCAGGTACATGGGGTGATGTATAGTAATCTGAAAGCGCCAGAATAAACCAGGTGGGATGGTCTGCATAACTTGTGCTCCAATCTCAACTTCTCCTGTGTCTATGGCCCGTCCCTTCTGAAACACTAGTTTTCCAGAAACAAAGAAAACAATCAATTGTCATATTCATAGTGGGTGAAAATAATAGGTCAGGCCCTTAGATATATTGGAATATATTGAAACCAACTCCTAAACTGAGGACATTTGACTGAATCCATTGTATTTTTTTGTTCAATTGAAAAATATAAACAAACTTGCCTGCAACATTTACAACAATATACACTGTAGAGCATTTTTGCCCTGGACGTCTTAGAACATGCTCCTGATTACAGCAAGGTCCCAGTGCCATTGAGGTAACCACGGTCTTTTTATCTGACCATCAGGCTGTGCAAACAAAACCCGTGGAACTGCAAAAGCACAGAGAGCGCAGGGGGCAGCTTCCTCGGGCACATCATCCAGGCTACTGCCGAAGGGCCATTGCATAAGCTACACAAATGGATGCTGGTGAAGGCAGAAAACGTATCAAATCTGGCAGGTCAGAGACCATGTCCAAGCCTGGATTCCTATTAACCACTGTTCCTAATGATTTTATTATGGCAGTGATATTCTAGTCCTAGAGAAATAAAGAACATCTGTTTTTGCTTGGTCTTTCTGCATAAAAGGATATACAAGGGCATAAGGATAGGGACAGGCATTAAATCTATAGCAAAAATTGGCATAACTTCATAATGCCTAACAATAAATTTGCAGACATCTACAGTATGTAACTTTACACAAGGGTATGACAGAGCTGAAATAGAAAGGGAAATGGAATGTGTAAAGAAGTCATTGCCAAACTAAATTGGAGCTGGCTTGCTTTGCTGGCTCGTATCACCATCTTTCTGTACTTTAATGCCTGCCAGCGATCAGCATCCTGACAAGCTGCAAGTCATGGACTCAGTCCTGCTAACATCTTAGGTAACTCCATCATAAGATTTGCAAAACTCATGTTCTTGACTAGAAAAAGAAACAAGATAAGGTGCTACATCCAAGAAGGACCCGAGAGCAGAAAACTGAAATCAGCAGCCTTAGCCATTTACGCTTCATTTCATTCCAACATCAGGATGAAGGATAAAGAGGGGCAATCAAAAATGACTGGAATCTCACTTTTTACAATAATGCATATAAATATGTAATAGAACATAATCTACCTGAAATATTGTAAATTTTTATTGGAAATGAAAACGGCAGTAGCAAAGCTATGGCCAGCTTTTTCCTAAACATATTAATAGCATCAAGATCCTCAGTGGGCTCTTACGTAGGCTTTAACTAGTGTAAGAGGCACTTAGCATTCTTAATGAATAGAGACTTAATTTGCAGGGCAGGACCAATTCTCAGGGTACTGGATCTTCCAGCTTTACGGCTGCTTTGTGTCACCAGAAACAAAGCTACAGCAAAAACTAGAAGTGACTTTTAACACCTTGCCACATAAAAAAAATCTATTCTTAGAGCACAAAACTCATTTTCTAGAACTCTAAAAAACAAACCTGTTACTTAGTTCACGAGCTAAAATATTTTCAAACTGCTGCTTTAACAATGCTTTTTCAATTTTTTGTGGACCCTCCCCCCAACCTTGAATATTCAGTTTTGAAAATATATTTAAGCTTCTAATGCAGTTGGGCACAAAAGGGGCCTCTCCTCCTGCCCCAACCCACATACTAGATCCTACTTGGCTGATGTAAATTTAAATTTTTTTCCCGTTTCCAGTACTCCAGAGATATTAAATCTTAGTGATTCTTTGCAAGCAATTACCTTGGGTTAAATAAAACACGGAGGAACTTTTTTGTGATATTGACACATAGTAATTAATGAGATTCAATTACAAGATGGCAGAGCACTAAGTAGAAAGTCAAGGATACAGTATCATTTTTGAAGTTAATGGCATTACTGGTCCATGTTCAAGGTCCTTTAAAAATGTAGTAACTGCTTTTCAGTTTGTCAAAGTGAAAAGGCTTGGTTCTTTGTTGAAAATAAAAAGCATTGCATCATTAGTTAGGGCACAGGCGTCCTTGGAGAAAGAGTATTTTAACTAACTGATGCTATCAAATTTTGCTTAATTAATGTGTTAGTTTTGCTAGGCTCAAAACAACATATCTCAGAAGTTTTTCCACATTTGGCTGAAAATGCCTTTGTTCTGGTAATAATTTCATGTATTCTTAAAAAAAATCACATGCATTTAGATTTAGTTTTATTTCATTATATATGAAAGAAGTGCATGTTGCTATTGACAACGGTAGCATACATGAAAAAAATATATATTGCCCACTGAGAGTATGTAGTTGCAGCATCCCTTCCTTTCACGTTATTTTTTCAGATAAACATACAGCATGAAATGGCTACTGTAAGAGCCCTGTCTGAAGTGCATGTTTTCATATTCACTGAGCCATTGTTTCTTCCTTAGAGAAAAATAATTCAGCTCTGTTTCTGTGCTTAATTGAACTACACAGGTATTTGGCTGTGCAAACAAGCCATCTGAAGATACGCTATTCACAGACTATCCTCTTACACTTTCTTGCTCTTTCTTGAAAGACATTGTGAAATAAGCATTTCAAATTATGATACAATTCCTGCACTTGTTCTCAAAACATCTTTCTCGTAACAGCATTATTCCTACAAAAAGGTATCATTTAATTATCTACATTCTGTTCCTGACATAGCTCCCGATCTCACCAACTATTACCTCCTTCCTATTCTTTCCAAGTACACTTTCCTTGTAAGTCTGAAAGTCTAAGATAGATTCCTAATCACAGGCTTCTTTTGGCTTCAAGAAAGTAAAACTCTGAACAGCATGGTGCCAATTATCTTCACAAGAAAGTACCCATATGCTGATTATTACTGATCCTGAAACAATCAATCTCCTTGTACTCCCTGGGTAAATACCAGCATCAATAGGACGCCTGAGTTTTTAATCACATCGCTACGCATTAAAACGTTAACTCATAGCCACGGGTCAGTGTGTTATAAAATGATTTCTTAAAGAAATCTGACTTGCTGGTTTGTCAACTTGTTTTTCATTAAAAGATCAGTTAAAATATATGCTTTCAGAGTCTGGCAAAGCATCCTATGCAGCTACATAGAGTTGGGAAATTGGGAGGTCACAGTACCTGGCAGTAATTATTTATTCCTGTGAGATCGCACTAGGGGCTTCAAATTTAGAGGCAAAAAATCAACTCTTTCTGTGGTACACTGCTGAAGTGAAAGGAGCTGCCTGTTTCCAAACCCTCCTTCCCACCGTATCTACATGGAGGATTTGGTGCAAGCACTGGGAATAAAATCATTAGTATCTATTAAAAAAGATGGGGGGATAGTGAATTTAAAAAAAAAAAACAGAAAATAGCCAGAGCCCATGTACCAATGCCTGGTACTAAGCTCACACTTTTTTCCTGTGCTTTCCCAAGTGCATACTCCCAGTTAGCATGCCCTGTATTACAAGTTACCCCTAAAGGTGGAAGGGGACAAGGTGGGACAACAGTCTAACTACATTCAAGACTGGTCTCTGACACTGCTTGATGAGCTCCCAGCGACATGTCTGTGCTTCAGTGTTTTTGGTGAATCCTGTGGCTTCACATGCGGTTCGGACTGTTTGGGGCAAGGAGATTTGTCTGTCTTATCTACCACATCTGGTCAATATTGACCCACATCTTCTCTTCTCTGTTTTCAAGCATCTCTAACTTTTAAGACCATGTTTTGATGTTTTTCCTGTACCTCCTCCTTTGGAAACCAAATGCTTTGGAAGAGCCTTTGTTAAATCTGTAATCTATTGACAAAATTATTTAATGCAGTCGAGAAGAACTATTTGAGATAGGTTGGATATTTCCCACAGTGTACTGGGACAACAATACCAAAGCGTATAAAACATTAAATGTAATTCACCATCAATCCATTCTAAGGGAAGAAATAATGGAAAATAAAATATCATTGCTCATTTATCTAACATGATCTCTTAGCAGTTGTGCCACATTGATTTGTAAGACTACTGTTGTGGGATGTAATCTTCCTTCTGGAGGGTCTGGAAAAATAATGCTCCACCTCATCTCATCAAGAGTCAGATCTTACCTGGCATACACAAAATCAGACAGCTGCTCTGCTATGGAAATTGAAAACTCTGAAGATCTCACATTGTTGCAGAGCTCTCAGGACAATCTTACCTTCCTTCAAACAACTGGTGTTTGTATTATACTCTCATTTACTTTTCTCTGATCTAATCTATTTGATTTATCCACTTTTTCTTTTTTTCTAAGTATCATAAGAAGAAATAGGAGGGCCATCTGCTTCCTACAGTCATAAAACATCATTGTGGTCAGTCATCACGTAGTGGTCAATGGGAAATACGTGTCAGAGCTTGTAACTAATACAGGGGTGGATGATCTAGCAATATTAAATGAAAGGATTTGACAGGAAGAAACTGCACGTCTCTCCAAGTTGCCCTGCTCTCTGCTTCACACTCCTGGTTGTGCAGTCCTGTGCCAACTCAGGCACTTGTCTGCCCCTTCAGAAGAGCCAGGCCAGCTCACTAAGGTGGCAGAAGACTATCCACCTTCCCCCCGAAGCCATTTGCTGCCTGCAGAGCAAACTGAGGCGAGTCACTTGCACCTCAGACGATCCCTGCAGAGGCATGGCGAAGCTGTGAGGATGCACAGCGAGAAAGCGGGGCGAGAACCCCACCGTCCCAGGGCAGCAGGGAGCCTTTGGACCGGCTCAGGCATTACGTGAAACCTCAGCAGATTCCTGCAAACTCATTCACTACGACTGGGTGAACTAGGATTTGACAGGGATGCTGTATTTTAGCTTAAGCCTTAAAGGATTGGATGCCTTTAAAAGCATTAGGATTTCTAACCTTCTGCATGTTCTGGCCTGTCAGTACAAAGATTTTCACTTGCCCTAAGACTGGCTTTGGTCTATGAGACACAGGCGCAGCATCAAGCCCTTTGCATAAACGGGGAACTTGGCAGATAGGGCTCTCCTTTCCTGCCTTAAAAAAGACCCCCCCAAACTCTCTAATCTCTCTTCTCTCACATAAGAAGGGCAATTGTTTTGGTATTGAACGTAACTTTCCTAAAGGCTTGGTTCACTCTGGTAATTTCAGTAAGAGTTCTCCTAAAGGAAACATAATCACGATATGGACTTTTGATATCCATTTTAAAATTATACCAGAGAAGATACAACTTTTATTCAAAATCTGTAGCAAATACAGAATCAGAATTGTAGTAAAGTTTAAATGTTCCTAAACTGTCTTTTTTTTCCCCATTCATACATACCTTTTTTTTCTGTTTTATCAGAAACTTTTCCTCCAATCGGCGAGTAAGTAGTATCTATGGATTCTGTTCCTCTATTTCCTTTGCTAACTCCATTTTCATATAGCTGCCCTTCAACAGGCTGTAGTTGCCAGGTTAAACCAAACAAGTGTACTGCTGCAAAAAAATGAAGACCAATTAATTGATTTCTAAGCTACAGCACTGTCAGTCAGACTGAAAAAGAATGCTATGACCCAATTTCTGCAAAGTGAAATATTACTCAGTTCTGTCAGGAATAAATCAGAATTCCTCGGATTCTAATGAGCAATTTACTATTTTACCTTAAAACTCAATGTTTAATTAGCTTCCACACTTTCTTTTGGAGCTCAGCCAGGTCAGGGTGATGAATTTCTACAGCAATTAATGGAAATACTTGCAATAATAGGATAACAGTTGCATGAATTAAATATTCTGTGACAGACTCTAACACTATATCAATGATGTCCATCAACTTTCAACTGCCAAAGAGCTCAGAGTTTGTTTAAAACACTGCTGCAAAGTAAAATTTCTAACCCTTTCCAACCCTGTTCTAAGTGAAATTGTGCCCACTGCATTCCCAAATCTTTTCATTTAGATTAGTCTAAACATGAGTAAAAACACTGACTTGGATAGATTTACTCTAGAATTACATTGCAGATAAGATCCTGGCTCTGTATCTAAAATATATTCAATTAGTCTAAAATGAACAAGAACAGAAAAATAGTTGTTATTTATGCATTGGGAAAGCTATTAAAATTATTAACCCTTTTTTGAAGTTATAAAATGTATCTTTATCTAGCTATCTATTCCATTCTGGCTACATAGCCATTCACTTTTTATGTTTTCCTTTTGGTTGCTTTTGATCTGAGGCATCGAAGGACAGTAGGAGAAAGACAGCAACAGAAGATCTTATTTTAAGCATAATATGATTGTACTGCTGTCTTTCTAGCCAATTACCTAGGTCTTACTGAGGAGGACAAATTATTCAAGGAAGAGGTTGCCTCAGCACTGAAGTAACTCAGCAGGGAGGACTGATGACCCACTAAAATATGGATTGAATATACCCCCCCATAGAGGGGATGAAAACATCATATAAAGAGCAAAAACTGAGTAACAGTCTCTTTAGCCACATGCAGCAATTTGCATCGAGTAGGAGCTGCCTGCCGTGGAAGTCTAAAAATATAGACAATATAGCTGCTTTTCCTGAATGCTATTGGAACCTCAAGGACGTGCAGGAAAAATGAAGGTGATCTGGGACGGGGCCTTGCATTTAGAAAGTGCACTGTTTTCTCTTATACTTGCATATACTTTAAGAAAAAATCATGATACGAACAGGAAACCTGCACATTGCAGTCCTCATCTGTTTTCTGGGTGTTTGCTCACATGTCTCCCTTGCATGCTTAACAGCTAAATTGTAAAGCAGAAACCCATGCCTCCAATGGGCTCCTGCCCAGGGCTTGCCAAACCCACCACTGGAACGCGAAGCTGCCAATCCACCAGCATTAATTCCAGATCTGTGCCCTCCTGGATCACTCGGCAGTAGAAATATGAGCCAGGTCAGGCACAGGCAAATGACAGCATTTCTACTGAATTAGTGAGGTGACACTACACAGACTTTGTGCCACATTTATATTTTCATACTGGCTTCAGGAGAAGAGAGGCAAGTTTACTGAATTCTCAGACCACGGCTTCAAGATCAGATCTGGTCTCTGGAGACACCACTGAAATGTAAATTCGCACTCCCCAGAAGAGATGGTAGAGGATTACTCCAGTGTCAGAGGAGAGCTCTCAAGACAGAGATTTGCCTTGATTGCTTCATATTCCATTGACTGGAAACTGCCAAGGGACTGCGATAATGCTTTGAAAAGGGGGCTTGCAGTCAGATCACACAGACCCATGCTCTGATCCTCGAGCTTATTAATGCAAGACAGATTACTGCTACGTAAAAAAGGTACAACAGAAATCAGCATGCCTTCACAACTCCAGAGCATGCGGCTCTTGCTCCTGGCCTGAGCTTCTAGGCATTATTATGATTTAAAAAGTCAGTAACAACAAAAAGGAACAAAGTGTAATGGGAGTGATAATTAATGAACACATATTTAATCTATATTAATGAAAATAATTATATTAATACATGAAACATTAACAGTGGATGCAAAGCATAATTGCATATATAAAACTTTTTAGTGGTCATACAATCATGAAACATAACTTATACTTTCTTACGCTATTTTCATTGTTATTATTGTATCTATCTTAAGAGAGTATTTGTGTGTGCTACAGAGGGCACGTCACAAAAAAAGGACTGAACATGTAATGCATATTTTTGCTTACTCTCTGTCGTTTCCAAATTACATACATTATGCATTTTGTCATCCATTCGCACCAGTTCGACTAGTTTGCTTGCTTCCCTTCAGGCTGAGGAAGTGCTGTTGTTTTTATAGTTCATGCCAAAGCTTGGCAAGCTAGCAAAACTGTTTGTATGTATGTTTGACAGTCTGCTTCCTCCCTGAAAAACACCAACTGCCTTATAGAGATGCTGGTCTCTGCCAGCCTTGGACTCCTGACTTCTAGTCTGTGGGAGACTGTGTGTGATACTGGCAGACCAGCTTCCCGTTAAACAGCGTAGAGCTCGAGTACTTGAATAACAAAGCACATTGCTATGAAAATAAGTTCTACCTGAACTAAACTGACTGACTTCTATCACTGTAGAAACCTGGTCATCTTGCAATGTTAAAATAAATCTGACTTTCATTACATTACCTATCAAGTTGGTATGCAGGCAAACTGTAGCTCTAGACAAATTACCTTCAGATCTAGGTATTACTCTAGTAGTAATCAGACTACATACAGCACCAAAAGCCATTAATTCTTAGAAATACCTTTTCCAGAAGATAACTACAGGGAATAATACACGTATATTTAGGAGACACAGAGCCTGAGCTTCCCTCTTTTGTTTTCACCAATAATCTTCTTTCACCTAAGGTAGACAGAATTTTGACGAAGTCTGTTTCCTATATTGTACACGCATCATATTTTAAATATTCAGATACTTCACCAAGTAAGATTAACTTAAAATTTTCAACTATATCTCTCTCAACTCTCTTTAGAAGATCGTAAAGACAAGTAAGTAGTACTGCATGTACTGACTTTTATTGAAAATATCAATATTTTCTATTATATAAAATAATCAAATATCTTCTCTTTCGAGTCAATCTCCCTTTTAATTTTCCAGTGGATTTCTGGCTTTTGCTCTTCCCCCCTGTACACAAAGAACTCAACATCCAGTTGAAAGGATGACACAGATACTGAAGTGGAATTGAATACAAGGCCACAATGTTTTTTTACCACCATATAAATACATTTGTAAGATTCAACTGTGTTGGGTAAAGAGGAGAGAGATTTGGTTTCTGAGGAAGGCATCTGCCTTTTCCTTGCAGTTCAGTCTTCCAGACTGATGTTTATAAAGAGAGGAGGACCTGCCTACAGCAGTTTTGAGGGCTGGCTGTTGACTCCTCAATGGCATTGAACCTCACCATTATGACTGAAGATGCACTATTAGGCACAGGTCAACTTCTGATAGAACACAAAAACAGCCCTCGGGGTTTGATGACTACATTGCGATTACAGAAAAAGCAAAAATCTACTTAGGCTCTGGCCACCCGGCATTCCAGAGAAATTTTGCAATCAGATATCTTATATTTTGCACCACTTAAAATATCTTAGCTACTGGCAGGGTACCATAAGATCATTGGTGAATTCTCCAGTTTCCAGCAAAACCATAGACTATTGGGTAAGGGCAGACTAAACAGCTTCTTAGCATCAAGTTTCACAGCTGCAAAATTCCTACTTAAAGTTAGGAAGGGCTGCAGTGAATCAACCCCTATCCCCTCATCTGGGTCTAACCAAACCTCTCAGATAAAAGCTGAGTGCCAATATTCACGCTGCTGTTAGCAACTTTGCTTCTTTACATGGCATTCTTGAATATCCACCTTGATTCCTGTGTTTGCTTGATTCTTCCATCCTACTGCAAATCTCATCTGAAAAGATATTCTTTCTTGGCTTGCTTGAACCTTCAGTATATTCACCTCTCCTCTACCATTATATTATTTCTCTGCTCTCTGTTACTTATGAGTTGCATTCTGCTATAAGCAGAGTTCCACACTGTTCTGATTAAGGTGATTTGGAGGCAGGCAAATACATCTAAAGGCAAAATTTGACCCTCTTTACAAAATGTCTGGAGATATTACTTGTACTCATTAATACATTTTTAGATAGCCCTGTCTAATTCAAATAAAGTTTCAGATAAAATTGAAGCAAAAAAGTGGATGTACAGTTTTTACAAGATAGATAAGGATTTTAGTCCAGCTACTACATTTGGCGGTGCTAAAGAGAATGGGGGGTGCCATGTGACTATGGCGAACCTAAGTTTCTTCTCCGGACACCGCAGGGTGGAGTCACTCAAGGTAACTTTACATGAGTTATCTTGAATACAGAAGATTCTATTTGTGGTAGCACAGAGCTTCTCTTGGCTAATTTATTATGCCTCTTAGGAAAAAATAATTATTAGGTACAAAACAGATCTCTTGCAGAAGATAAATTAAAGGCCTGTATCTTCTATCCTACCCATAATTTTCCTTCATGGAAAAATGACATGAAAAGCTAATATGGCTTTATGCTGTCTGAGGGATTTTCTCTATCCAGAGGCAGATTTTTGGTTACTTTATATTACTTCTGTAATCAAAACCAGTTGGGAACTGTTCAGAACCAGAGCTTGGGCCTTTACCTGTGAAGTAAATGACCAGATTGCTTATTTTGTTCAACATTTAAATAAACAAACTGTCACTTTCAGATAAGGTAACTCAGTTCTTGCAATTTTGCAGCATACTCAAGTAAATATCCACAAACATATAAGCATTTTTTTCAGAACTGACTTCGCAAACTGGATTAACCCGCCATCTGCTATGAAGCCAATGATCTAATTTAATTTATTCTTACCTACCTTCTGTGTAAGCACAGCTTGTCAACTCCTGTGCTACATGTTTGGCAGTATATGAATAAGAGGCTTGGCTCAAGTGTAAAACAGGCTCTCATAGTGAGGAGATGTGAAAAAAGTCCTGTGCAATAAGTACTTATCAACCCCCAAGATGAACTTCAGAGGACTGAAATCCTAGAAATGTGAATTTTCTCCAAATTGTTGACCTGCACTATACGCTTTTGTTTAGCTTTCTGTGCTATTTTTAGTTATTTTAGAAAATCTCACTAGATCATCCCCCATGAAGCCTGGACTTTAGAAGAGCTGTAGTAGAAAGTAGATCTGCAGCTGACTATTCCTTCTGTACCTGCTCTGACCAAGTGCCAGAAAAGCAGTTATCTGCTATAACTGCTAGCAGGTTCTGCTTATAAAACTGGATTTGACTGTGGCATAAAGCCACATTGCACATCAGTTCTTCAGTTCCATTTGGGCAGTGTAAAGGTGAATTAATGTGAAAAAATCTAATACAGCTAAGAGTCAAGAATCAAATTCTGCTGCTGAATCCCAACCTACAGACGGGGTGCCTTTCTTTCTTAGGCTTGTTTTGTAGATAAAATGCTAATTTCATTCTACTACAATGAAATTTGAGACTGTTAATACTGGATTCAGCCTGTAGCATCCTACCATTTTTTTTCTTTTTGGATCTGTATTGAAGTGATATGTTATTCTGGACCATATAGTTTTTATATCCATCTTAACTTTCAAGCATTCTCCTCTATCTGAAGCAGTGTCCTCTTTATATATATTTGTTATACCTGAGAATAAAAATATCCCCCCTCCCCTGCAATCCTCCTACTCAGACATATAATAATTAGCCTGGTTTCACTTTTCATTGCTAAGCCGTCTGTTAAAGACGGGAACAAACAAAGCCTAATCTTAGGCAACAGTACAGTGCTGTCAAGCCTTCTCCTCAGCGTAGCTGAAGGTTTGCGACAAAACCAGATTTGCCAGCGAGACCCCGGCTCAGAGAGGAGGCGCCCTGATTCCCCGCTGGGAACCCCGACGTGCGCCCCTCAGTGAGGGCGATCCCGCCGACGAGCTCCCCAGCGCGACGGAGTCGCGCACCTAGGCCTGACGCATGGAGCAGTGCGTACTATACCACGAGACTCCTCAGCGTGAAATCAGCAAATTTACAGCTTCAGCCTTCTCTGCGTAACTTCTAGTTCTCAAAAGTTTCTATTTTTCCCCACTGTTTTATATTGTATAAAGCCAGAACACCAATGTTACAAATCTACGGACTGAGATACACGTCCTCAAAATCTGGCCTCGCCTTTCCGCTGCTAAAACCATCACTCCTCTGCCTTTTACGGAGTGTAAGAAATGAGAGAACCAACGGCAAACAGCAGAGAGGTTTTAATTTCCTCGCCCTGCATATGAGTGCAATCCTGCCCCTAACACCCATCCCCACTGCCTACTCACAAATAGTGATAATATCGCGAAGGGCAGGGATAACTTTGCATTCATACTTGAGAATTCATTTGTGTATAAAATAGCCATTTTGTAGTCAGAGATGGCTAGATCTAACAACACGGGACCCAGTTTTCAGAGGCACTGAACATTTGCATCTCCTCTTGAAATCGATAGGAACTGTTGGAGTACAGCACCTTTGATCAATAGGACCAGTGATTTGCAAGTCCAAATCAGATACTGATAAAAGGGTACGATATCATGGAAGAAAAATCCTAGTGAATAATGGGCTAAAAATAACTGACTAGATAAACAATCACATCATCAAACACTGTATTGTATTTAAAGAAAATAGTGTGGTAGTGAAGAACTACAGAAAAAATATTTACTTCTTATTTTAACTCTTATATTTACTTTATGTACTCTTTTTAATTTTTTTGCTGAATTTCTTTTTTAATTGGTGATGGATTCTAAGGTTTTTTTTTACAATGATAATAAAAAAGAGAATATTTAGCGATACCTCTCCAGAATGATCAGCACAGCCTATAGCAGCACAGACTAATAGATGAGCACAGAGACACAAGCATCGACTGCATTGAATCAAACAGACATGGTCGTTTCTTTCATGTGATAATTAGGAATCTGTGTTATAGCCATTAGACACACCTCATGCCAGAGAGAAATATGCATCAACACAAAGCCAGGAATTTATCTGTTTCCGTTTTACAATCAAAAATAAAAATTTTGACTGTAACTGTATTTCTATAATTTTCCTCAAGTACAGTCAAAAATTTTTTTTTTCAGTTTGAGCATTCATTTGCACATTTGCTTAAACCTTTAAAACAAGAACAGCTTAAACACCCTCCAGACAGAGCGAGTGCTAAGAGGCAGATTTTGCCCACTTTTACGACTTTGCTGTCCTAAGCACGGATGCCTTGTTTCTCCTAGTCAGTCTTTCACTCCACTGGCAATTTCACTCTGCCTTAGTCCAATCCTCTGCTTCACTGCCCGAAAGCGTGGTCGGGCTCCCAAGAAGGGCCAGTGAGGCTGCTGCAGCGTCTTCTGAAGCACCCATGAAATGCATTAACCTCCCCTCTTCTGGGGGTGCTACATGTGTTCGTTTGTCTTACTGCTTTCTTGGAAGACTAATTGAAGCAACTGTACTCCAGATGGGCACGAATGCATTATTGTTGCCAACATATATGAAAAAAATATATAAGCCTTTATTCAATAGAAAAATAATTCAACGCATTTACAGTGAGACCACCAAACACCCTCTTTATGAAATGAGCACTTAATGTAGTAACTACTATGACTTTACAACCTATTCATAGAAATTACTCCTGTTAAAGTGAAAATATGTTTTACTTGCTAAACTAAATACTGTGACTAAAGATTTTCAATAAATCAGCTTTTATACAATCATTTAGAGGATTCTGTAATTTCCTTATTGTCCATATAATACTCAAATTTATTTCAGCAAGAAGGACCAAATAATAAACATGCTGAATTATAGGGCAAAAATGGGAACATAGAGAAAAATATATATTATCTTTTTTTTTTTAACTGACTAGGAGTTCAAAAGATAGAAAATGCAGAAGAAATATGTGTTCCCAATTAAAGCTTCTGTATTGAGTCTTATTGATAATAAAGACAGACTGAAAAATAAAAGAAGAAAAATTTGATAATTTATCTTCTGATAAAAAAGAAATCAATGACAGTTTACACCAATATGGTACAGATCTGGGTTGGTTCCTTATAAATATTAGAGCCATTTGCAAATTTTTGATCTGGAATAAGCCTTGAATTTCCAAGACTCTGGGCCTGTTCTGGTCTGAGGCTTAGATTTGGAGCTTTTTTTCTTTTCTTTTCTTTTTTTTTTAAAAGTAACATGTAGCTCTTGCATCTAACAGTAGTAAAAGATATTTGAGAAAGCACACTTAAGCTATTAGATATGCATTAAAAAAAAGCTTAGATGTTAAATTTTGACCTACATTCATTTGGCCTGAAATCTCAGCTCGTTGTAGGTTGCTGTAGACTATGCCATAAAACATATAATGGAAATAATTCTGCCTTTACAAGCTCTCCCTCATCCTTCCAGTAACAACCACTGAACTGATCACAGAGAGGTTTGATCCTGAAAGTAATACAAACTTTGTTTTACAATTTGGGCCCAAGTCTATAGTCCTCGCTCACACCTAACTCCCTTTGACTTTAAGGAAACCTTCCTGGAGCAAGGACTGAGGGACCTGAGGCAATGTGGATCACAGCGAAAAGAAAATACTTGCTGGCGTGTATTTGAACTGGAGAGCGTTGCATGCAGTCTGATTTTGTATATTCACCTACTGTTATTCAAAACTTGCACATTTAAATTTGTGGCATGAAAAGATATGCAAGTATGAAACCCTAAGAACAACTGAACTTTGAAAACAGTTTATTTGCTATTATCCATACTTAACAAAAGGGAAAGAATTAAGGTACCTGACTCAGAAGAACAGACTATGAACATATTTAAATATTGAACCAATCAGAAAGAGGCAGCATAAATATTAATTTGGAATAAGCTAACGAGTATTTGAATTTACAAGGAAACTTTTGCAACTGAAAAATTTCTGGGGCAAACAGAAAGAACGAAGTGTGCTTTGGAAGTTTTTCTAAATCTCTGAGCCAGAAACATTAATTTATATTTTGCTATAGAAAAGGGCAGTAGAAATACCTATAAAATATAAAACATAAACGTATACTAATTTTACCTAGTACTGCCTAGCCAATACTTAACAGTTAGAAAGAAAACACGTGCAACACCTCTGCGGTGCTGCGTGAAGATAAACACAGACAAGCCCCCAGGGAGCTCGCGCAGGGCTTTTCCACTCACAGTGGTACGGAGCTCCCACCGCGTTCTCGGGCTGAGCGCGTGCAGCACTGCACCGCTGCCAACTTAAACAGTTTCTCCCAGGGGCAGACTGCGATCTAGGCAGGGATGAAGCAGGCAGGGTTTCATCCATGATAAAACTGAGATGGTGTGGGTGGGATATATATGTAGCAAACAGATGAGGCTGCAAAAATTATACAGCCAGTCCTAACTGAGGGCATATGCTCACCAGCTGTTATGTAAATCTGCAATTAATGTAGCTTACTAGATCTTCAGGTGCTTTCAAATAATCATACACCAGAAATGATCAAATCTGCTTTCCCATCTGCATTAGATCAGGGTGTTAGAAAAAAATCCCTCCTGATGAACACCTCACTGATAGTAACTAGACCTTTGTCGCTGTGGGACCAAAAATACAGCGAAAAACAAAACGACTGGAATTTTCAGTGGGACTTGGTTCAGAAACCCAAATCCGTCATAAAGATGTTTATTCAGGGAATACAGAAAACCAACGGCTTCTCTTCTGGTTGAAGGTATATCTCAATATCCCTGCACAAATTTTAACAAGTGCAAACTACTGTTTCAGACAAACCCAGAGACATTCCTATTCAAGCTCGAAGATGCTGGGGATACTCTGGCTCCTGCTTATTTGCAGACTGGCAGCTACATCAACGAAGTAAGAGTCTATGTGAGAAAGTGAATCACACAAGCAAAAATTCATTAGACTTGCATGTGTTTATAGAAGCCACAGTCACATTCCAAGATTCAGCATAATGAACATCTTCTAATACTTATATTTCAGATTGCAAAACCAAAGTGGAAATTAATGTTCAGCCAAAATGTCATATAGTAAGTCAAAAAGATTTGCTCTCTAGTGTATGATTTTAATCACACTGACTCCAAGCATGATTCAGCATTTATCTTCCAAAGAAAAGGAAGGAGTTTCTAGCTACTTTGATAAATCCTACCAATCTATTGTGATAACAAAATTGTCAAGTTAGTTGCTTACCAAAAATGAGTTTGAAATTAAATAAGTGCACTTCAATCTATGTAATGCTTTTCTGAAACATAAATTCAATACAGGCACAGCAAAATATGTCTTAGAAAATATGGTATAAAGTGCTAGGTATTTTTAAAGCTACAAGTCTAACCAATGATGCAAGAATTAAGGGAAAAATATGAAAGTGTTAAATTTTGATCAGATCACAGAAACGAAAGGCAGGCAGCAAGGCAAAAATACAATAGAGAGTTATCAATATCTTTTAAGAAAAAATATTTAAAAGTAACAACATTGTAAGTCTTAATATGAAAATCAAACCTTTAATTTAAGAAAAATATCACAGCAATTAAAATCAGGAGTCCTCTGCTAGTGCAAACATGTCATCTTGAATAATATTTCTTTCTCTATTAGGCAGTATTGAAGTCAACGGAGTAGAAAGTTAATGAGAATTCCATGTCATATGCAACCTCTGGCCAATCTAGTATTTTGCCTGCCAGAATTTACAGAGCACCCATGGCAATGGCAAATATTATTAGTAAAACATGGTATTTATATTAGTGCAAAAGCAAGCATGACAACAGAACCGAAAAGGTAAAGAATAATTCAGCGTAGAAAAGAAACAGAGGCTTACCGATAACATAGGCTAGCAACAACGCCAGCGTAACTGTAATAGCAGTAGCACTCAAAGCAGTGCACTTCCAGTTGCAACACCTGTAAGGTTTGTTAAAAGTGAAGGCAGGTCTAGAAAAGGTACTTCTAGGAAGAGGCCTAGGAGGTGGAGAGTAAACAGTATTGGATGTTAAAGGATAGTTCTGACTGGCTGCACTGAAGATAGCTGAAGACCCAGATCCATGTTTAAATAGGAAATGCCTACAAAAAGAAGACAAAGAACCATGTTGTAAACACCAGTTTGTGCTTAAAAAGCGAAAGGAACTGCATAAGCATTGTAGCATGTCAAATACTGCATATGTCTACAGAAAACATGAAAGACAGGAAAACGTATACTCGAACACCCTCTGCACTGGAAGTATAGCGTTTTAACCACACCGCAAGATTTTCAGTAATTTTTTAGGTACACAGTGCAAGGTAAATGCACCCCATACCATTGCCCAGCAGTTCCCCCTAGGCGCAGGGACGAGGGGCACGGGCAGGACGGGCGCTGCTGCCCGCGGCGGCAGCTTCGGCACATGTGGCTCCTGCCCGCCGGGCACCCAGGGAGCTTCGGCCAGCAGGGCCCCCTCTGCCCCCAAACACAACCGCTCGGCTGCGCCCACCTTACCGACAGCGCAGAGGAAGCGCAGCAGCCACCACCACTCTGAGTGTTCATTTATTTAGTTTTTACTACGGATTCTCGCCAGAGAACAGGAAAAAAAATAAAAAGAAGAGAGAATGGAGACTTAGTGGAAAATCCACAAGGAAAACCCATCTGAAAAATGTTAGTTACTGTATAGGAAAGTACACAATCTGTTTAGTATTCTTAATTGAGCTATACCGAGAGCAGCTTTTCTTCGAATGCTTTTGCTTGCTGTGTGTGATTCTCAAATATACTAAGTTAGCAAGCTCATTTGGAGACCTATTTCAGTATGGGTGGGAGGACTGCCTTCAAGAAAAAATAGCACCCAAGCAAAGACTGACATGAGCATAAAAAATAAGGTACAGAGATGCGCCTTGCAGAATAGGCTCCGGTGTATGAATACAGAGCGGTTATCTGTAGGAAGATGGAAGATTATCAGGACTGGCAAGTGCTCTCCAGGAGAATTAGGGAAGGGATATTCAACTTTTAAAAAATAACTTACTGTCCTATGTGCTCAGATATTGCGGCAGTAAAGGACACAATCAAGTCTGACCACACAAAGTGTTCTTCTGGAAACACCAGTTTTTTTGCAACTTCTTTCCTTTGTTTTATGCAAGGGATAAGCTGACACCGCACAGCTTGTGCGAGCAAGGACTGCCCTGGCTGCAGAGCTGCCGCTCAGGAACGGCTGTTTTAGCCCATATGTCTCTGCAGCCAGCTGCACCGACCCCTGAATCACAACGGCATTTCCAGAGAGCAGCGCTAGCTCTCCCGAGCCAGCCGGCTCTTTGCTTTGGGAGCCAGACCCTGACGCGCCCCATCTGCAGCCCAGGTGCTCTGAACCGTACGCCCCTTCCTGCGAGCTCCCAGCTTCGCAACAGCATGCCAGCACCGCTGCCGTCGGCTCCTACGCGATCCCCGTCTCCCTTCGTCCGCGAGCCGCGCGAGACTCCTGGGAGGGCGAGCACTGCCACGGCCCGCGTGCCGGGGCTGCCGGGACGAGGGGCTGACAGCCACGGGGAACGACGCATGCACCCAAACGACACAGAGGAGGTTCCAAGCTGAAGCTCACGGACGAGCGTTGACATCATTTGCAGCCTTTCAAATGACAAATGTACCTTGATACCTTCAGGAAGGCACAAGAGAAGTTTTGGATGCATATACAGATCAATCATTCTGGCAGGACTCCTCTGGCACATCCACAGCGGGACGCACACAGAATCAAACGCTCGGGGGAAACAGGAGCACGCTGTGACATTTGACATAAGAATATTGTAAATCCATGCTCATGGAAAGGTAATTGTTAAGATGGTGCAATGAGTATGGTATTACCTGTTTCCACTGTAGCATTTTAAAAGAAAGGTTACAGTTCTCCAAAATGCCAGATTATAGAAAATAAAAAGATACTACAGAGCAGATTTACTTGTAAAGGGCCTTTTTTCAGGCAGTTGTTACATAAAATGTAAATGAGAATACTTGTTAGCTTGCATTACAGTTTACACTGCCTACATACATGGATTCTTTTGACAAACCATTGGGAGCCAAATTTTGCATTACTTGCTGTGTTGAATAACACATACTTGGGCTTCATCCTTACTACACATGTAAACAGAGCCAAATACAGACAACTGAATTTGATGGTACAGCATCCTGGGGGTATGTCAGACAATGCAGTCCAATTTGCTTTCCCATTCACTAGGATTTCATAGTTGCAGATATATAGATTATGGCCCTTAATAATGACAATGCTCTGAACATGTTAATGCTCCCTGTAACTATTTGAGCTCAAAAATTTTAAATTCAAATAAAATAACGCAATAAATTCCAATGAAATAACTGTCTACAAGACTATATGCTTCTGCTTCCCTCATACCAGGTCATTGAAATATGCTTGGTTATTTTGGCTTCAGTATTTCTTTAGACTGCTTCACTGTCACACATGAAGGCTTTTGCAAGTATGTGGTTGTCTTACTTTTTGGTCAGCAGTTAACATGATACATGGCCACCTAGACTTTTGGTGGTGGTGGTGAACTTCACAACTAAATTCCTCCTAATATTCAAGGGACCAGGAGCAAAATCACAATATAAAATAAGAAAAGTATTATAATAAATTTCTTTTAACCAGTCAATAGTTCTTTAATTGGTTTACATGTTCAGGACATAATGACAAAAACCTACCTCTCTTGATACTTTTTCATTTAAAAATTTTGGAAATTACTGCAAAATGGTCTGATACTGGCAGTATTGATTGTCCTATATGGAGCACAGTTCAAAGATACCAGAGGTAAAGGCAAAGAGATGCTGAATTGAAAGTTATTATTAAAGCTCTAATAGCCTAGCAATCAATAGCCAGGAATAATTTCATTCTCTTGCATGAGGATTTATAAATGCGGCTTGATAGCCTGATGGTAAAATACTAGCGTGCAGAGGGATTTCTTTAATAGCAGAAGAGCATGAGAATCTGAGTACACACAAGATGGATTCAGCTCACACCCTTTCAGATAGATAGAAAACTATAATCACACACAGGAGAATTTATATAGCTCTAATTTGTTGTTATAAAACTGAGATTATGATGCAACGCTACACTGCAAGTGAGCTACCAATGAAATACTGTTGAGAAAGCGTTACAAACTGCAATTGTTTATGCATTCCATTTTGGGGAGCGAATAATGAGTACCTCAAGACATTTCTATAGAATTTGAAAAACACTGGTGGCACAAAGACAAATTTCCAAAGCTAGACTGCGACTATGTTCTCATAAACTCAGATGACTACTCATCTGTCTAAGCACACCACTGTTCCCAAAGGACATTAGGGCACAGTAAACCGTTGCTATCAATTCTATAGTACCAGCCTCTCTCTAAAGAGCAAAATAATAAAAATTGCAGTTCAAGAGTTTATATGTGACTACAGCTTGGTATGTGCCTTAATATTCAATCTAACAGAAAAGGTAAGGCTTTTTTTTGAATTGAGAGCACAAGAAAAATCAAAGGATTTATACAAATGATAGATAAGACCACTCACATTAAGTAGAAAAGTTCTAAATATTCACAAAAATGTCAAAAATGTTCATAAAGATGAAAATATTATTCTCTTAGAAAAAGAAATACAAGACATAAACTGCAAGGCATCTGTGAAATAAAAGTCACTTAATATAACACTGATAATTCCAAGACATAAAAATATTCAAGGCTCAGTAATAATTTGACTGTACAAAACATGCATAGAAAAATTTCTTTTTTAATGTAATCACCATGTCTGTTTGCCTATCTATTTGGCCATCTCTACAAATCCAAAACTTTTGAACTTTGAATTCTCGCAAGCAAATCTGACAGGAAGAAAAAGATCCTACCGGTCTCGTGAAAACCAGCAACGAGATAGGGGACCCCAGCCCTAATGAGCTCCCATTAATAACCTCAGCTCCTCATCCCCTCTGCGATGCTCCCACCAGCTGTGCCCCCCCGGCTAACGACTCGGGGTGGGTATTGCTGGGAGCACCGAGGTCCAGACCTGCTGCATTGACTCGCCCACTCAGACAGGGACTTATCGGGGAGTTCAGGTGACATAAGGCATGCAATCAGCCCCCTTAGTCCTGCTGGTCGCAGAAAAGCTGGCTTTCAGTAACAGAGCAGTTTCCCGTGGCTCATCTAAGCGTTCTTGCTCTTGTTCTACCTCAAGACGAGCGGCACATAACTTCAAGAGTGCAGCTCACACAAAAGCGTTGAATTCTCAGTTAGGAAAAACAGAGAATGGCAATTCATTTCTTTGCTTACACATTTCTCTGTCAGGATGTTTTGTTACATACTTTTGGCTTCTTACCTGCAGTGGCAACCCAAGTCCTACAAAAGCTACACATGAAGCAACAGCCCAGCTGAATTCATGTGATGGTAATGCAATACCATTACAGAAACTAGATTAACCACACACAGGGTTCCTTAATTAAATCCTGAGAAAGTGTTTTTTTATGCCATACTGTAGCCATGCCCCTCTACTCTGCCAAGGGCCTGGCATTGCTTCTGTAAGCTCTAAACCTTTGCCCTGTGTTTCAACCTCCAATTTACAGGCCTAGATGTCTACCTTGTACATTGCAACATGTTTTCCTTCATTTTATTAAAAATTACAAATTTGTAAGAGAAAAATGAAGGATGAAAGGAGATCTGAAAGCAATCCAATGGAGGACTTAGGAGAAATACAAATGCAAAAGAAATCTTACAATGCCTTGGCCAAAAGATTTGTCTGCATTTCTCCTGGGTAAACCAAGTAGGAACACATTTGTACTTGTATGCATTTCAGTTTCAAGAAGCAGTTACTAAAAGCATAATAATTTACTGCATAACTAAGTGACAACAAAGCTAGAAAGTCTTCAGTTTGGTCATTTAAGTATTTCAACTTCTTTTTAACTAGGTTGTATAACTATATACTCAAATTTAACTAGACAATTGAAATAATTCTAATTTAGATGCTAACAGAAGTAGCAAAGGGAATTCTTCAATAGCATAATTATTGAACCATAGGAAGAATGCTCTCTGATATCCAAAAAACATGTAAAGATGGTAGCCAGAAGATCAGCTTTGGAATTGATATAGTTGTCCATCTCCTCTGGCTAGCACTGACCACATGCTCATGGCCCTTTTCAGTCATGCAATATCTCCTGTGACGCTGGAAAGAATCAGAGACTTGTTCTTTACTGATCTTCTATCCATCCCACTCTGTACCATGAACGGGGGTGGGGAGAAGGAAACTCCTAAACTTAGATAATAATCAGAATATGGACCTTGGTGTATAAATCATTCCTTATCTCCCACACGGCTCTCAGTGAAGTATATAGTATAAAAACAAGACAGCTGTTTTATAACAATAATATACTAACCATACCGTCTTGTTTAAAACCAACATGGCAAAAATGTAAGTGAATTATAAGACATGACTCATAATTACAGATAGAATCTGACCCATAATTGTATCTTGTGCAGCGCTATGCCCTATTCTAGCTATTTATTCATGAGAACATGGATGAAAGAAGAGGGAAATGGTCATGAAAAGTATGTAGCTAATTTATTATATGATTCTATCTTTATATGTATAATTGAAATTCATTTAAAGACCCATCAGAGATTTGTCTTTGGGAATACAACTGCATTGTTTTAATTCCCTTTTGAGCTGGATTTGCCTTCTGAATCATTTACATAGAATTGCCTCCCTTTACGCACTCATGTTTACTTGGCATAGTGTTGAAAACTTAGCCCTGTGACCCTGCATATGAAAGGATGTAGAAAGACTGTGTCCCTTGATAATCACTTCATTAGAGAGCACCAACAAAAGCAACGTGATGCCGACTCGCTTGCTGTCGCTGCCCTAGGCAAGCTCACTCCCTTAACCAGGTAACTCAGCTTTCAAGTCCCCGGCAGAAATCTGGGACAATAATTATATAAATGCAGGACAGTGCCAAAAATCAATCAAGAACAGTTCTAATATGGGACAGTCATCTGAAATACAATCTTCTTTGGTTTCATTGGCCATTTATTGAAAAAGCAGCCAAAAGAAAAGCTACCTTATTGGAGGCAGAAATTAGTCTTGTATAGATTAGTATGTGCTTTATTGTTCTGATACAGTGACATTGCTATACTAATGCCATATTGTTCAATTCAAAAGTGCTTTTCTGTGGATTACAGTACACTTCAAACAACATCTGAGTAAAACTGGTCAATGTACACAGGGATTAGTGGTGCAAACACTATGGGAGCTCATGGTCTATTCTATTTTTTCAGTAATTTCTTAATTTTCCATTGGTAAAATGAGAACGATAGTACTTACAATACCATTTACAAAGGTTTTATAATGAATAGTTATGTAATATCTGCAAGGTACTTTGAAATCATAAAGTGAGAAGGACAAACATACACCAATAGTGTGATTTTGTTGCTCACGTCTGTGATTATAAGCATGGCTTAAAACAAAGAAATGAATATGAGATAACTAAAGTAGAAATAGTTGCCCCACAGTTCTCTTTGCCATGTATTTCCTCCTGTGGGTATTCATGAATATTCTTTCCTACTTTTACTACTAGCAGGTGAGTCTACATCCAAATACCTACACTCACATGCAGATAGTCAAAAGCCAAGCTGTACTGCAACAGTGACAAATTACACTCTCAACAAACGCAACTCAGCAAGACGTATATCACATTACCTATCTAAATATTTTCTGATCTTCCAGAACAGAATTCCTGGAAGTAAGCTATCCAGGGGAGAGATACCTGTTTCCAGGCAATAACCTTCCAAATTTTTAAGTTTCTCCTTAAAATGAAAAGATACGATCTTCTGCATATCTGTGTCCCATTCTGCTACATATACTCTGTTTTCCAAATCAGATGAGACCCTCTGTATTAACCTGCTAATATTTTTCTCTTTCAAAATTTATATTTAGTCTGCTTCTGTTTTAGTAAATGAAAATACTGTGTTTTATAGAAAGCTACCAGGCTAACTTGGTTATTGGTGGCCATAAAATGACAACATATTTTTACTCTTATTTATTACTTTATACACTAGTCCATTATTCAAAATGAGCAAGGAGTATCTACAGCATGGCATTTCAAATTACTATATTCAGTCTGGATAAAAATACTTGCACATACAAATACTATCATACTGTTCCAGGGAAGCCCAAACCTGACCTTCTCCCAAAGAAAAATTACAGTAGAGTATACAAACAATTTAAATTGCCTTATAGGGACTAGATTCCAAATTATTCAAAAGAAGACAGAGCCTCAAGTGCCATAGCTGGAGACATTAAAATTGTAATTCATTGAGTTGACAAATGTTTGTATTTTTATTTCTATAAAAGATGGTTTCATCCTTGCATTATTAAATTTAGGGTCATATTTACAGCTTTTATATTAAGCTCATAGTCATATTTATGGCTTTCAATGTATCTTTTTCAATTCAGAAGTCTTAAATATTTTTAGATCTTTTCTTCTGTGCAGTGAAAACACATGGGACTTTGAATTTCTAACCCTTGCCATGTGTCTGCGTTTAATATGATCAGCCTCTCCGTAGGTTAGATTTATTGCTTAATTAGGTAGAAAATGACAAAATACAAGAGCCATGTCAAAACAGCAGATAGTGAACAACATGATTTGAAGGAAGGATCATAAATGAAATCCCCCTGCATTTATTTTTGGAATAACCACATGTAAGGTCATTTAACTCAGGAGTAAGTTCCATTCACAAACAAGTTACTAATGAATTGCACTGCTCAAACAGTAATTGTCTTCTTGCTTGGTGCTTTATGGTCATCAACACCTGTCTGCCTTCGGAGCCATAAAAAACCCTCCTGTTTGCTGTGGAAAAACTGAAAGTGGGAAAAGGAAGGCACAAAAGCGCTTTCTGCATTTGCAGTGGGGCAACGTTTTCAGGATGATGAAGTGACCAAGGAGAAAACATACACCTTCCAAGGTCTCACACTGAACACACTGTGTGTGTGCATGTACTTTTATATGTTTTATTATTATTATTTCTGCATGTAGCATGACTCCAGCTTAAACTGACCAAGAGTGAGTATGTACAGGTTTCTGTGGTTTGGAAGGCTAAAAATACATGTTTTGAATAGCACAAATAATTATGAGCTTGACTGATTGATTAAAAAAGAAAAAGGGAAAACCACAGTATTGAATAAATGTTTTGGTAAGTGACAGCTGTTAAGATCATACTAAAAAGCACCACAAACAAGATGTATTTTCAAGAAAATAGAAATCCAGAGAGTCTTAAATACACACTTTAAACAACTACATAAAATAGAAAGGAATGACTCTGTCTGTATATGGGGTTGAATAAACTTCTTGAAGTCCAAAACTCTTAAAGTTTTTAAGTGCTTAGAACCAGAATCAAATTTTAGGGCTCCGAAATATTGCTGAATAATAACTAAAAATCACAACTGCCTTGAACCCCAAATTCTTCTCTTATTATCCTACAACTTTAAAGTTTTATAAAAATTAATGATAATTGAATCTCAGGTTCATGGTCTGGTACCTCACTGTCCCTTCAGAGGAGCTATTACCATGGTGAGAAGATTGCTTGAATTAAGCTGTCTTTTGCACAGGACTTGGCTCATTGCCAGCGCATTGAAGGGAGATTTCAGTCCATTCAGCACAGCATTAACCTTACTGCCAACACTGCTAAATGGGTTATAGGAATGAGAAAGAAATTTGATTTAAAAAAGGAAGGAACAAGCAAGTATGTAAAATCCTGAAGCACAAAATACAGGACCAAAAATACACACTTTGAAACAAAATCAGAATTAGGTAAGTTTTAATGTTTTGACAGAGAACTTAAACATCACAAAGTAACAAGCACCTAATGCTCAGGGAGCCTAAATGCAAAACCGTATTCAAAATAAGCATGCCCCATGGTTTGTCCATGAGAGGGAACTGTAGCATAATACAGGGAGGATCACAAATACTATCAACTGAAATATATATTTAAAATCTATTTTTTTCTTTGTATTTTGGAAATTGACTGAAATGAAAAAAATAGCAAGCACCAGAAAAAAACAAAATATCAGATACGTAAACAAACACTGAGTCTACTAACAGGGAACAGAGAAGATGAAAAACACACTCCTCTGAATCGTCAAGGTTTAAAACATACTCCGTAAAAAGCAGTAAGCCATGTTCAAATGGGGCTGTCAGAGATAATGACAATGTATAACACTGTAAATCATAAGATTTGAAACATTAGAGCAAAGTATCTATGAAACCTGGAAAAACAATTATTTTAGTGGAAAGGAAGGGAATAGGCAATAGGTTGCAAGTACTTTATTCTGGGGGAGAAGAAAAATCAATTTATGTAAGAGCCCAATAACATTATGCTGCTAAAAAAGAGAATCAATGTTTCCTGTGTTTTTATGTGATGCGAGGGAACCTTGCAGTCTTTTCTCTGGCAATACTTACAAATTATTTTCTGTGTGACACAACAAAATTACTGCATGTTCCTAAGTCATTTTAATAATGAATAGGCTGTTTTCAGTACTGCATGTGCATGCATACAGATAGAGCACACATTTGCATTCACAGGCACATACAGCCCTGAAGGCTGCAGCACAGTCAGCTGGCAGGTTAAGCGGTTACACTTCTTACAGGTACAGTTTTTCTCCAGTTTCTTCATCAAGGACTATTCTACATCTCGTCCTCTGAAGCCGTAAAGGTGTTCCTACTCCCTGTTTCCATTTGGGCTGCTCAGAGTCAGAGCACCAGCCAGAGGCAGGGAACTGGCCCTGGCAATGACCAAGACCTAGATTCTTTTTTTGGCTTTGCCAAAAGCTGGTGTGGACTTGAACAAGTCATTTCACCTTTCTATTTTAGTCTACTCATTAAAAAGTTGGGATAGCAGGTGGGGTCCTGGCAAGACTGTTTCGTGGATTAGTCCATGCATGTAACACCTTTAGACGAAGCACAGAACACTTGCAGAATTTCTGATTAGCCCTTTTCTATAAAAAAATAACAGTTTTACTCTACAGAAAAACTTCTGGAACATACCACCTCTGTATAAGTCTCTACCACACCCATTTTCAGTCTAATGCAGGTTTTCAAAGCATAATTATATAAGAATAGATTTCTAGTTAGTATGTTAAATATATTTTCAGAACTACAGAGTTTTCTTTCATGTAAATGTGACACATTACCATTACAAGCCGACTCACAAATGTGCTTCATTTCTGACTATTCAGAGGAAGCAGGACTTGCCGTCACACGATTAGTGCGAGGAAATCTTTTCCTGTCTGAAAATTCTCTCATATTATGCGGCGATAGCTAAACTGCGCAAACACGTGCGCTGTTTATGGATTAACTGGAGAGTCTGTTGGATAGAAAGGCTGAACATGTGCACTGTGATTTTTGTCCAGTTATTACAGTAGGGAATCAATTACTGTCTCTAAATCTTCTTTTTGATTGCAAATGTTCCAAATTAAAAAAATAAAATCTGCTTATACATATTAGGTACATATATATTAGGTAGATTTTGTACTATTAAATATTTAGCACAGAAATACAGCTGCCATTGACATGTTTCCATTTATTTTGTAGGATTATTTTTAATGGAGGGCTGAACATTAATGGAGGAGAAAGGGAAGAGGATCCAGATATTAGACCACAGTGTTTTCAACTCCATCTGAATCACTCCCTGTTAAAGAAGGAAAAAAAAAGTTCCAACTGTTTGGTTTTTTTTTCCTCCTCTAAGACTGTGTTGTGTGCTATGGACTTCTGGGAAGTGGCGACCACAAACATTTTTTATTACAATGTTCCCCTGCTATATCACTTGTCCCTACATAAACTGCAGATAAACCTTGGTGAACAGTTTTGTAGATTCATCTTTAAGATTATACAGCCTTGCAGCCAGCTTCATGAGAGGCAGCAGCTAGCTACCAGAGGGTGCACAAAATCAGCTAAAACAGCCACCGAAGGTTTGTAAGTAGCCCACGGTACGTTCTTCCGTTTGCATTCCTAATCCACTGCATAGCCCTTTCACCAGGACCCAAACCTATCTAGATATGTATATATCTAGATAACACCCTTCATGCAAAGATTCAAACTTGTAAAGACAGTAAGCCATAAAAATGGAAGAGCTTACAAATCAAATCTAAATTCATAAAGCATTTCCCCCAATAAGGAGGGCTGAAGGGAAAATACCAAATAGAGATGGAGAAAGGCTGCAGAAGAGCTACCTAAGTGTTAACCGAAGAGAACCAGAAAGGACTGAGTGGGTCCAGAATGCCTGCAGATCAGGTTCAGATGCAGCAGAAGGTATAGATATACAAGCTTGTTACAGAAATGAGAGAGATTTATCATTATAAAAATTACGTAAACAGGAACTCTGATTCTAACCATTTATGGAATATTGAGGTTTTTAAAAATTTATTTAAGAAATAATAGAATTTGACTGATACTTACTGATGAATGAGCACTGGAAATTTTTATTTTTTATAGTTTTCAATGTACATTATTCACTGTTATTTTATTATCACTTTTTTCCTCTCAAGTTCTCATCTCCAAAAAGCTAAATGTTTTCTATTTTTATTCAATCTTAAATAACAAAATTATATTCTGAAATATGGATAAATGTGGTTAAACATGAATTTCAAATAGAAGCATTTAAAAAATTGCTTTCACTTTGTCTATTTGATATAAGTTTGAAAAAACACAGATTGAGGTGTTAGGGGGACTAAAATTTTGTGTATGTTCAATCTGGGAGAAAAGTTTCTTTCCTCCTTGATTCTCTTGTGGTATTTCAAGCAGATATCCTTGAGACAAAAAAGGAAAGTTTTATTTCAGAATGAACTGGCTCATTCTTCAATTCCAGTTTAATGGCCTTTCAAAGACAGACTCACTCTACATGAGATTTCTGTTTAGCAGCAGTTATGTGTTTAAAGATTTATACTAAAATTAAATTATGTAATAAAATCAAAAGGGTCTCAGTGATTAAATAATTGTGATAACTGGCAACTGGAAATCTCTCTCTCCATATATATATATATATATATATACACACACACACACACACATATACATACACACACCCACATTTATATGCATATTACATTATATTCTCTGGGTCAGACTAGTCCAATGTCAGTTCATCTGAGTATCACCACATATCTTTCAGAGAGTCCTGTGCTTTTTACATTGTAGAATGTCAAAACCGAAAGGAAACCCTAGTCAAAACTTCTTGGTGCTATATTCACAATGATTCTAAAAGGAAGAGAAATATAGAAAATCAAGGGCTTACTATATGCATCAAGTCAGCAAACACAACTGTATTTAAAGGCCATCAAATTAGCTAATACTTACCAGGAACAAAGAAGCTAAGGGCCAGAAAGTCAGAGGAAGCTGTGCATGCACCTCTGCAGGCAGAATTCTTGGTACTGAATCACAGGTTTTCTGAATACAGAATGTATTTGCTTGCCATGATTTTCCAAAGTAGATTATTTGTGGTAAATTATGGTTGATTCTGAAGTTGAACCCTCYGTGCTCTGCCTCCCGAAACTAAGGTTTTCATGTTTAATATATGTCTTTGACCTGTATCATTTCTGTATTATCAAATGATTATGGTATTCTTTGTGTATACATGCATTAACATGTTTAAACAAACATGGAGGAAAAAAATACTTTAGTATTATTTCCTATCTCTTTTCTATCCCCAGGATGTCAAAGCCTGAACTGACGCCAGAGCTGCCAGAGAACACCAGTTAAACAAAACTTCCCCTATTCGCCGATTACTGCTTGGGCAAAATGTCCCTGGGAGAAGGTGGGCTGGTGGCACACGTATGCAAGCACCAATCTTGCTTGCACACAAATCAAATCTAACGTAGCTGTGTAACGTACACACCTTTAAGAAATCAGTCTCTTCCCAAACTTTACAAAACATTCCTTTGTGAGCATTAATGACCTAGACGAACCAAATAAATACAGTGCACAACAACACGGCCTCAGATCAAAGCGCTTTGGCAGGGCCCGGATGACAAATCTGACTCCCTGTAACCTTCTCAAGCCAACGTGAGGCCTCCGCCCCAACTGTTTTTCAACGTTTCAGAGCTGCTGGGCAGCGGGGGCGGGTCTGTACCTGGTTTCCAGGGGTATGTTGCTGTTGAGGACCCAGCTGTTGTGGAGATGCACGGACTCCTGGGCGCTGGCGGGGGGCGTGGGGGCCGCGGGGCTGGGCTGGCTGCGGGTCGTCATCGACCTCCGCTGCAGAGAGTCGCCCGGCGGCGGCGGCTTCCGGCTGCAGGTGCAGGCGTGCGGCGGCGGCGGCGGCGGTGGCAGCGGCCTGAACGTGAACTGGTTGTGGGGGCTACCTGGCATGTCTGAAACAACAGAGAAACCCACGGCGACTTGTAATTTCAGAACAGAGCGGGAGAGCACGACGCAATACTTAACGGGATTAAAGCGCTGTGCAACCAATCACACTGTTAACGTGGGTATCGGTAAAATGTTACTGCAACTTGCAAAATAATTTAAAATACAATACTCTAATGAAATAAAGAGCATTATATACAGAATAAGGAATATTACACATGCTCCAGCACTGTAGTTCAGTTCAGTTAAAAAACAAAGAAAAAAGAAGACGACAGAGCATTCATGTAATTTGTCATAGGATTTTTTGGGGAGGAGGGTAAAGAACAAATAAATCAAGCTGACATTGAATTACAGCACAGATACCAACTGATTTCATCAGGTATAAATCTCATTTAAGAACAGCTGTGAAAGAAACAGACACACTATAAGAATAAAAATCTTGCACTTCAAAAGAGAAAATAATTCAGCAGTTCCTTTTGCAAAACCACCGCCTAACGAGCATCCTCCACAAAATAAGGTTAACATGTTTCTACTACTATTTTACTGTATTTGTTAAATTAGACCTGGGGAGCGGATCTTCTCAAGACTACCTGGAGCACTAATTATCCAGACGCCTGAGAAAAGGTTTTACGGCAGCTGAAGGCGGCCCCGGAGCCCGCAGGCACCAGCGCGGGCTGTAAACGGGGGCGGTGCGACCAACGCTGGGGCGGTGGGACCGAGGCGCCGCGGCACCGCGCGCTCACGCGGCCACTCCGCTTTGCCTCGGTGCAGACTGGGCTGGAGCAAGCTCAGCTGCTGGCAAAAGGAAGATGCAACTACAGAAAAACGGCATTTTGAAGGGACGATAAAATCGTGTTGTCTCCACTCCCCACGAGAGTCTCCAAAGCCTCTCAGTACAGCAAGAAATGAAGTTATGGAGAACTGAGGCAAGAAATTCCTCTGTAAAGGAACGACAAAAAATACTTTGCAAACGATGCTGAATAAAAACTGCTGCCAGACTGAGCGAACTGTGAGGCTATTAACCTGAAACTCTTCCAGTCCCTAAATCTTGTCTTTTAGAAGTTACCAAGTTACCGAGAGGTAATTTTTGACCCTTTCAAAGGACATAACTAATGAAATTTCCCCAGATGCTTCGAGAATCTGTGAGCAACCCCCCAGCCGAGCTTTGCCCAGCGCATGTTACCCTCACGCCCTTCCCCTACGTTCACGACTTCCTTGGGAAGGAAGAGGAGCTGCTTTCCAAGCTTGGACGGCCTTGAGGGCTCGGCTGGGTTGTCCAGACAAGGGTTTCTGGCTGACTGCAGGATGCCCAGGGCGTTCAGGTGGTGCCCGTGGGCAGTGGGTATGACACAGGACGCGTGGGGGCCCGGCGCTACTCCGGGGCGGCCACCGAGGGCCACCGGCAGCAGGTCCCAGAACACCAGCGACGCCTGTGAGAGGGCCATCACACCCCCATGTCTCACTGCGAGGACCCTTGCTCTCTCGAATCACACATGGGTACAGGGTACAAGCACTTTCCTTCTGTATCACACAGGCCTGCAGAGGGGACAGATCTTTTGCTAATTAGTTTGTAGGAAGGAGCAGGTAGAGCAGCCTCGGTGCTGGCCTCCAGGAAGCGGTGACGGAGGCATTTTTTCCCATGGCAGCAGTGCCTACTGCTGTCTCCGGTTTCTCTCCTTACAACCGGCTCCATAGTCCCTCTAACGTGAACCCCCCAGCTTGCAGGCACAGCTCACAAGCGGTTTCTGAGGGGATGGCCAGGAGTCACCAAGGGAATCCAAAAAGGGGCCAGCGACGGCTAGCGTACCTCGGCGCTGCTGCTGCTCTGTGCCCTTCCTGCCCCCCCTCTACCTCAGCCACTAAAGTGCAGCTAAATTTGCACCAAGCCCAGCTGGAAGGGAGCTCTGAAAAAAATCCCTTGCAAGGAACTACGGTTGACATCCACCGACACCGCGCGGTTTGGGGACATTCTGACATGACTCGCCTTTGTGCCGCAAGCTGAAAGCGTGCCCCTTCCCCCTTGGACCGGCCGGTGGGAAAAAGCACTCCTTCCTCAGTGACGATCACAATTTACCGCAACTGGAGGAACAAGGTTGTTTAGTGCTCAACATCAGCTCTTCCATGCTGTGGTAAGCAAAGCTGTCACGGATTTGGCCCAGGCTTAATCCTTTTAAATTTCATTGATCTTTTATCACGGCAGCATTCTTACACTTGCATTAAGGTTTACACTGTAATATTAGTTTGCATATACCAGAAAAGCATTTCTAAGCATATTAGAAAATTGGAGACCTCAGTAAATTAAATCACTGGAGTCAACAGTCCAGAGCTCTGAAATAATCTGCTAAGGCACTTTTGTATAATAATTAATCTCAGTAAATCCTGTATCCTGCTATTTTAGAATTGAAAGCTACCAAAATTTTGGACATAATATTTGATGCCCAGCATCCTCAAGTATTTGATCAATGACTTTCCCTTATTGGTGGTATCAAACTTATTTCCACCCTACAGAAAATCTGCAGGATTATTATACATCCCATAATTTGCATGACAAACCATTTTAATAGCTGTGCCACTGTCCTGTCAGCTAGAATATAATGATTTAACCGATCCTGGCCAGGACAAACAGATTCTAGAAGGTCCTTCAAAGCTAAGCGGCAAACGCTGGGCAGTCGAGGTGACCGCTTCTGCAGGCACGCGGCAAAAATGGTAGAATCTATCTAGCAGCGCCTTTTTTAGCTCCTTTCTTCTCCTTTTGCGTGTACTATCCGTCCTGTTGACAGCATACCATTATCTGACAGATAATTTAGTTTGTTCCACACGACAGGCTGAAGTTACTCTGCGAACCCCATCTTCCATAAAATACTGCTGGTCAGTAGGGCACCTTATCTCCCAGTGCCGTTTCCCACAACACAAGAACGCACTGGAGTTCGTGGGGACTCCACTTTCACCGTCACACTTACCACCCCTCCAGGCAGCTACTGCTGCCACAGAAAACCTCACCTCGGCGTCTACGGTATTTTAGTGATTTAAAGATAGATCTTCTGCATCAGACCTGCACTTAAACGAACCATTGTAAATTCTTTGAGCTGAGAATCTGGTCTGAGTTTCTAATTGTTTTTTACAGACTGTTTCTAATTTAGCAAAGTTATTTTTATTTTGCTTGAAACTGAGTCTACATCTCATTAACTTTATTTTTATTCCATAAAAAAATGTTGCTTGTGATAAAACAGCATTGTATCTAAATCTGCATACTGATGATTCTTAAGATCTCTGAATGAACAGCAGAGACTGTAAAAAACTTCATGCAAAATCTTTTAAATATCTAAAAAGTGAAATTATGCATGATAACTTATCTAAAGCCAACAAGTATCTGGAGTGTATGGGAGTGATATGGAAATTAGCTTAGTTATGAATTTTTATCCTGTTGCTATTGTTCTGCATAATGCTCTCTATCCATGACAATATTTGTTTTTATTTTTAATGGTTGCTGATAGACTAACATTCAGGCTTTATTTAACTTCTTAGATCAGAAAGTCTACATATGAAATGCAAATACAGTATTACTAGTTTCTGATACATTTATTGACATGTTAACAGTTTCCCTTAATCTAAAAACATAACTATAAACCTGATTTCAGCTAAAACTTCTCATTTACAATAATTTGCATCGGATCAGATTCTCATCTGAGGACCGTCCAAACCAGAAGACACCCTCTTTGGCCTCATGATGCAGTGTCACGTGAAGGCAAACAGTCCCCAGCTGAATCTAGCCCCATCTTTTACAGATAGAAAGGCCCTTTTAGAAACTAAGTTCTTTTCCATAAGAATTTGTTATTTTTAAAGAGTTCTCTTATCTCAGCAAAGCACATCTAGAAACATGATGTTTTCCAAAGATCTGTATGATATTCTGCTTGCTTTGCACCTCTATGTTCCATTTTGGAGCTAATTTGTTTTATTCTCATTCATACACTCCCCATCCAACCCACAAAATCCACGCACACATCTTTCCAACTGCTTTATTTGGGCCTTTTACTTTCATTCTTAAATAGCAATGTTAATTTGTTCAGCTTTTTATTTCGAAATATATCCCAGGCTCCCTGCACTCCAAAATGGGGATTGGGGAACCGATGCTAGTTATTAAAAAGAAAAACTTTCCTTGTAATTCTGCTAGTTTGAAGGATTTCCACTTGCTCTCCTTTCTTTGGAGACTGAAGGGAGGAGTTCTGGGTTTTGACCTGAATGTTTCTTCTCTGACTCGTTCTTTTGGATTGCCCTCGTTCAATACTGAGCACACGGTGCCTCGGCAGTGGAAGGCTGAGGTTGGTTCCTACAGCTATGTAGCGCAGACCTGCACAGCTCCTCTTCCACCGCTGAGTTCTAACCACTGGGGCGTTCTCCTTTTGGGAATACAGTAATTCAGTTTTCTTTTCTACTGGGCCTCTGCTTTTCAGAAAGTGGAGAGTTAATTATCTTAGAAACTTCCATTATTCTGTCGTGTTCGGTTGAGTGTCGCTATTCTGCTCAAAAGTTATTGGAGACACAGACCGATGGACACCAAGAGCATTAATATAAACTCATTTTCCTTAAGAAACAGGCTAAAGCACCTTTGTGATCACAAAAATGTAGCTGAATTTTTATAGATAAAGATGCAACAAGAGGCTTTATCTGCTAGTTAGATCCTGATTAAAAATTATTTTTGAAAATAAACCAGGCCTTTTGTTAAACCATTTTCCTAACAGTTTTGAAGTATACTCTTTGGAGCCACTAAATAAATAATAAAAGAAGGGGTAATTGAACTGTTTTATCATTTACTGAGAAAACTACAATGCTGAGTGAAGTATATCAGAGAGACTATAGTAAAAGTAATGAACTTTAAAAGGTCTGCATTTAACCTGTAGTGCTTTTGAGATATTTAAATTTTTTCAGTTCCTAAATTCACTATATACATATGTTCTGTACTAGATGTGTCTCAGCTGAGTATGAATTAGCTTGCAATCCGTTATTTAATGAACTAAATAGTAACATATGTTCAGACAGTTTAGTGTAGGTTTCTATTTAAAAATTCTGTGGGTATAACATGACTCAGTTTCAAAGCAATCTGCAATATTTGATCAAGCAGAGATGAGTGAATATAATCTTATTTATGAAAACAGAAGCTACAAAGACAGCATCATACAGAAAGATGCGTCTGATACTATAGAAGAGAATACAAGGATTATGCCCAGAGCATTGTGCCTGATTTATATAAATAGGCATTGAAGAACTGGAAAAGATTCAGTGCAGGGAAGACAAAGAATCTGAATGCTTAGGAATAGAGCTAAAAAGTGTATACTAAAATTCTGAATGTTACACTGAGATTTATGCTCAAGGTCTAAGATGACAAACTAGGAAATAAACGCTGGTGTTACAGCTGCAGAATACTGGCTCCGCTACATGTTAATATACTTACTGATCTTGTGAATACTCGCACCCTTTCCTTCCATTCCAATTCCATGAGACTCTATCTTCAGACTTAAAATATGTTTTTTCTATGTATGTCCCTATGACCTTATCAAGCATCTAATTATTTGTTGCCTATTTCTGAATTCCTTCTATTTTTTGCTGTTACATATTTTGAGAAAAGGTGAATACGGAAGAGAATTGTGTATGAGATTCTCTGTTGATGTATAAATTTACATTGCGTTTTAAGTAATATATTCTACACTTATGCCTTCTGATACAGCTCAGCATGTAGTCAGCCTGCCTCAGTTGCAAAATTCTTTGCTTCTGGAACTTTGTCAGACCACTATGATATACTTTTTGCTGTACATAACTTCTTCCCCATCTTACTACACAGTAAATCTTCTAGAGTATAAAATATTAAACATCTCTAAAGAATTCTACAAAATACACTGTTTTATGCAAGATAAAGATTATAATGCAATGAAAGCTTATAAACTAAAGGTCATAAGGAGTAAAAGTTTACATCTGTGATGCTAAGTAAAAGAGATCTGGAGAGCTCCAGAGACCAACGCTACTCCCCCGCACGCTCTACCGGCTCATGCCTGCGGGGCTGAGCCAGCCCCTGCAGCAGGCTTGCCTTGGGGAGCTGATTGGGATGCTCCAGACCAGACCCAGGGAAAGAGGGAACAACTAAGCCTTCCGGATGATCAAGGAGCTCTGGGCCCTTTACTTATCAGTACAGATATATCCTAAAATAGGCAAGTGTATAATTTCCTACCATATTACCAATCCAACAGTAGAATGAATCCTCTGTATCATTATTTAGGCTTTGCTGAAAATACAGCAGTTCTGAAGAAAAATTAACAGAGGTCTTAGACCATCTATTTTCAACGGTGTCAACAAGCATAATATACTGACAGCCGGATTTGCAATACAATAACGTAATGATGTCAAACTAGTGATTTATGATACTTAAACTTTCAGTCCAATGTGTTCATATGGATCCCATTAAATGTTTCCTTTACATTCTTAGTAACACATATGTTCAATTCACTTGAATCTCTTGCAGTTATAGGGCACGTGTTAACAGCTTCTAACTTCTCATTTGTGGGCCATATTAACACAAACAGATTTGGTAAAATAAGAATTCTAACAATTTCCTAATGGTAACAGAAACTTATTTCTGCTGCTTTTCTTCAACATATTAAAGTTTAGGCATATTTACAAATGAAGTATGATGACAATTTAATTCTCTTTTAAAAGTACAAGTAATATTTATGTTGACTGTTGTATGGTCTAACTCTATAGCAAAAAAAAAATCTTTTCTGTAGACATTAGGATGGTAAGGGCTTCTTCCTTATGAGCTTTGTGCAACACCTCCTTTTCTATTCTTACATTAATAAAAGAGTTAAATCTTGTGCTGTAAGACCTAAATGACTATAACTTTTAAAGACTGCTAATGAATCTCATTCTAGCAAACTTCATGAAAATGTAATTACCCAGCTTCGAACATCAGGGTAAAATGGAATGCTGGAAGCATCATCAGAAGTAAATATTTCCTCTTTCTTTAATTCTATTTAGTACAATGTCCTGTGAAATACTGCATTATTCAGCTAAATTTCTATCTGGATTCCATATTTATTTATGTAGACTAATATGATCCCAGTATTCTCTCATTATTTTAATTTACATTTTCATTCTACTTTTAATAGATACATGTTGTAAAAATTTCTATAAGGTTAACATACAAAAATTTGAAATGAATTACTTAATCTTAAAATCTACTAGAAACTATGCAATTCAAACAGCATGAACAGACCGGAAATTATCTGCATATGAAATTGATATTAAATATGAATGCCTTATGACTGCTATCAACATAGAGCATTAGCAATTTCATCATCAGGGCTTCTGTATTTGGGTCATTATTGTTGCATGTCAGAATGGTGACGCGGCTGGGCTCTATTTCTGGTAAGACATCAAACATGATGCCATCAGCCTATCATTAGCAGAATGATGAAAGTGAAAAAAATATCGGAGATAACGCGTTTTTGAAAAATAAAAAATAGCTACCTCAGAAGTACCTCTGCAAGCAAACTGTTTCTTTACTCAGCTGCAGAAAGAAGTGGGAGAATTTTTCAGGCAAAAGAATGGAGGTTAGAACTCATTAGAGACGGAAAGGCAGTGATTTATCACCAGGGAACTATCACATGCCAGCCCTTTCTAACTTGGCTGATAGGATGTGTTTAATAATATTCTGCCTTTTAAGATTCAAAAGATTCTGGCATCTGTCTTCTTCGTCTACCATGTACTTAGCTTGTCAATTCTTACTTTGTAAAATTCTTAAAAAAAAGACTGATTTATTTATTTCTTTAGGTGTGCGTGGGGGGTGGTGGTTTTGCTTTTTATGATGACAGAAGTGTTAACATACTCAAAGCAAAAGAAGCGTTTGTGTGCCCAAAGCTTATCTATTTTTTTTCCAGCTGTATCAGCTGGTGCAATAAAAGACATTACCTTTCCTGACAAACTTTGCCTCACTTAGAGGCACTTATATCTGTAGACCATTAGCGCTACTCCTCCTTAATTAACTCCATCACTCAGTGTTTTAACTTGGGAGTCTGATTGCTGAAGTAGAATAATTTTGGACATAAACATTGCACTATAAGATGCCACTATCTGTGCTGTAGTTTGTAACCAGAAATGACTTTTGGGTTATAACACTGTGTACCGTGGATAAGATGCGAGTTTTAAGTGTTATCATGCAGTAGCACCTGACAATATAATCGCACAGATGCTTGTTCATATAAAACAAACATTGCCAAAGGAGAGTGAATAACTAGAGCTCCTGAGGTGTTTTTATCCTACTGAATTGTCTGAATTATAGCTTTGCTTTACACTATTTGTTCATATAGCTGTTAAATACCAATTCACTCTACATATAATATTTATGTGAAAATCTACCACATTCATGTGAAATGCTGAAATGCTCACATTTCTGTCAATTAATAAGACAAATCAGAAATGAAACTATCCTACTCAGTCTTTTCCATCTCCTTCCTTGCAGGCGGTACAACAACGCACTAGAATCCATGCCTCAGATCTTCTCAAATACAGATCGAGACCATTCTCTTAAATCACTACGGTACGTTCCAACACAAGACCCGTCGGTGGCCGAGTCACACAGGTCAAGGGAAAGACGGAGAAGCAGAGGAGCAGCCCAATTACGAGGGAGACCGAGGGAGCGATCTGAACAAGCAGCTCTGGCTTCCAGCGGATTGTTTAGCAGATCAAGCAGCTGCTCGCACAATTAACGTCACGCAGTATTCACAGGATAGAAGCGGAGACTGACGGCTCCCAGCCAGCTTAAAGGTGATATTTCAGGGGAATGCATAATTCCTGCCATTACTTACAAGTGGTGGGTTCAGTCAACATCATCGGCTGTAACTTCTATCAGTCGCAACTCGCAGGGGACAGTAAATTACTATTCTAAACCTCTGAACAAAGAGAGAGAGATTATAGCTTACATGGTGAGCCTATCATCCAGGTTTACAAAAGCCGGTTACACGTAAGCCTGGCAGCAAATGTTGCTGACCTTACAGGTGAACAGATTTTGATTAAAGAGCAGTTTCTGACTGGTAAAATAGGTTGCAACTAGGCATGGCTGTAAATATCAACATTTTCCCAGTTATTGACAGTCTTCAGCAGAGTGGCATATATTCAAGTTTTTGCCTTTGCATCATTAAATTCATTAGTAGGGAGAGCTTTTTAAAAGGGATCTATAGGTAACAGAATTAGGAACTATAAATCATAATGAAATACATAGTATATCTAGCCCAGCAGTTCAGTGGAAATATGAATATGGCCATATTAAGCCACTTTGTTAACAAGCCTTTCTCCAATGGATGATAACCTTGCCTGCCCACCTCTGATCTGATGCATATTTGTTCCTGTTACTTTGCAGCATTTTTACAACACAAGAACTGCTTGAGGTCAAGCCACGTTACAGGCCGGGTCAGGTAACAGAACGGCACCCCTCGGGCTCAGTGCACGAGGATGGCTCATGTCCCCTTCCATTTAACCACATGCCCTCTCACGTTTGGGGACGGTGAAACAAGACATAGCGATTTACTGAAGAACAGAATCCTATTCAACGCAGAGCTCAGCCATGAGAGAGATCAGTTTGTCAATTGGTATTTTGATAAATACAAAATACTCCGTGGCTCTACAGGCACATGAAAAGACGATAAGGCCTAGCTTATGTTTATAGACTTGCCAGTTACGTCAGGAGTCAAACTCAAGCCCTGCAGAACGTGCTCCCCGCACAGCTCCTGACACTGCTGGGGGCAAAATCCCCAACTATCCCCATCTATGCAGGTCCAGGCAGTGCCAGCGCTTGGTTGGCAGCACGGGACCCTTACTGTACCTTTATTTCAAGAAGTGTCTGAACTTCCCGGATTTATGGACAAATCACTGTCCAGTTTCTCCAACCTGGACATACAACGGCTTTGCATGGGACACCTAATTCTCTGGATTCCAGATTACTGTGTGAAATCCACATTTCCAGCATGTCTATTGACATTACTTTGCAGAGCAAAATTTAAATACTAGATCCATTTCTATGATCAATAGCACGTACAGACATAGAGGCTTGAAGCTTTACCACATCATTCAGTAATAGTGTCTCCACGCCCAGATATTTATTTCATTTTTAAAACAATCCTTTCAGAAAGATATCTATGGGGGAAATATCAGGAGAAATACGTACTAGTTCTTGCATTCACAATACTCTGAAGAATGTGTTTATAGCTTATGTAAGAAAATAAAGCTCTCTGTTTTATTCAATGGAACAGTACCCCCATATGTTTTTCTTATGGATTTCATACAGACATAGAATTGCTTGATATGAATATCTTTACAGACACTTCCAGTGACTGTTATATGACTATAGGCAGTATCAAAAAAAATCATGAATTTATCTACGGTTATATAGTAACTGGTTGGGGGGAAATCTCTGCCCAACGTTCACATATAAACTGCAAGCTTTCCTTTACTTAACAGATTTCTTAAAGAAGAATTCTTTAAGACAAATTACAGTTTCAAAATATATATTGTCCTTTTGAAGTTCTGTTTCTGAAGCGAGCTACCTTGCTTTTTAAGCACAGGAAGCATGGAAACCTTAGCTGGAGGACAGTTATCATCAATTTATTTCTGGTAACCCTTAGAAGTGCATTTTATTGTTTAAGAAGGAGGTTGTACATAATCATCAGATAATTCAGGCTTAACATAGTTCTATGTTGTATCTGCACACTAAATTACTTTCAAAAGGGTATATGCATACACACCTTAGCATAGGATTAGCTGACCAATTGTTTCTGCCTTTTACCCCCACAGGTAGCTAACACGTTCCTGTCCTTCTCAGCTTACTCCACAAATAACCTAAATACTCTTACAAAAAGATCTGTTCCTGCCATTGATGTTGGTAACATTTTCTTTAGGAATGTTGACACTTCTATCATATTAAGCTTGCTTGGAGGAAAGACAATGTTACAGGTGTAACTGATAGTAAACAACAAGTCAATTATTTTTTAAAGCAAAGAACAACTTCTTTGGGGAAAGACAAAACAACAACAAATAAACAGCTAATGTAATGCCTAAAAATGAACATACTAGTCTAGGCACAAACCCACAGTTTTCAAGTTAGTCTCTCAAATGCGCATTTAGGCATTTATAAGTAAGCATGCAGATTTTCAGAAACACCAACATGCCTAAACCCTTCCACTCAAATGGAGGTTGTGGCCCAGTTCTTCAGATCTATTTAGGACCTTAACTCCACTCTGGATTTATTAAGAGTTAGGCACTCCTAAATACCCCTGAAGATCTGAGCCCGAGTACCTAATAAAGTACCAATCAAGTCATTTGCACATAAGCTGATTTAGCCACTTAACTTTAGGAAATAAGGTTTGAAAATTTTCTCTTGTTATTCTTGCTCAGCTTGCAAAAGAAATCTGGTGCAGTTCAAAATTAATAAAGTTGACATTATTTTACAGCATTAATAGGTTATAAGAGTTCTTTGTGACCATTTTCTCAGTTCACCTCACAATACATTTCTAAGGTGCTTTTCACTCAAAGCTCATCTATATACAGTTATTTAAACTCTTTGTAAATAAGACATGCATTTTTGAATATTACTAGAAATTACATCTATAAAATATCAAATAAAACCTTCAAAACAAATGCATAAAGAAGTATCTAGGGAAACATACTTTTTCATATGAATCTAACCAACAAAGTATTTTAATGAGTGCACATCTATTAAAAGAATTCTCAGGATGCTGTAATTATTATTCATTTTCTAGAATTGTTTCACCATGAAGCTTTATGCTACTATGGGGACTTTAATGTTTATGTTTTGTGATGGCTGCATTGACTATTAAAAAGCAATTTGGCTGACATTTTAGGTCTTTTGTTGCCAGTTTTAATTGGATTGTTCACCAAGCATCAACTCCCCCGTTAACTGCAAAAATTACAGGCCAACATCAGTTTATAGTAATGACTGTTTAATGATTTTATCCTGTCAGCATGCCAGTTTCATATGGATGCATGCATGATTAGTTTCATATCAAGACCTGTAATTAAATAATAGAAACCTAAACAAAACAGAATATCAAAAAAGGAACACATCTTTCATAAACACTCGAAGATTTATCACGATACTTTTAACTAATTAAAGATAATTAATGTTTTGAGTTCAAATATTGCAAATATATTTGAGTTGGCATCAAGGGAAAAAATTCTCTGCATCTTTTCCAAATTCAGGGCTATAAATTTATCCCTGAATTTTATAGAAATTTTCCCTTAAGTGATGCAAAGTCTGAGAGTGCACTGTTGCGAGCCTTTGCTTTATCATTCTTAAAATTGACTCTAAATTATTCAGAGCTCATTATCAGCTACTTTTGTTTGCTTTCCAGACTAGGAAAGCTACTTTTATAATAATTATTCTAAGATATAACAATAATTGTACCTCGACTGAAACTTGCAATGATTACATTCAAAGAACAACAAGCCCACTAACTTCTCAGAAATTTTGCTTCTTGAAAGAAAACATTATTATTCTTTGTTCAGTTCTGAATCCTATGTCAAACTCCTACCTATTTTAGAAGTTAAAATAATTACAGCAAAAAAAAGACTTTATACAGATAACTCTTTGAAAGCGTGGAATATCCACGAAAGTGAAGCGAGACAGAAGGACTCCCAAAGTAGGGCCAGCACTGCAAAGGTGGCAAGTGCCTCCTCATACTGGTCTAAGCGAGTTCAACAAGCTGGGGGCTTCTTAGGAGAATTTCACACCTTATGTCTTTGGCCATCAGACATGGATGGGTAACTTTCCCTAGGTATTTAAATTTCTGATATTGAGCAGAACTTGATATCCCACGCATTCTGACATCTGCAAAAAGCAGGGGGAAAAAATTATTGTCCGAGGAATAGCTTTACAAGAGGTTTTCACTGACTTACTAATAAGCACATCTGCACTATAAAATTTGGGATGGGATGTCTGTGCAACAATGTCTCTATAAACTGAGAAAGATACCAGCATATGTTTATGGATTCCCATTAAACTTAGCCCTGAAAGGTCAAATACCAGACTTAATATTGTGTTATGCATTCAGGAAGTATTAAGGCAAATTTCAGCAATTTATAGCAACTTAGAGGAACCTATGCTCATCTGTTTTCAGACTTTGACGTTTATAGGCTATAGTCACCTACTAGAAAATATTAACCTACTGGAAAGTCAATAGATTTTCAAGGTTGTTTCATTTTTATGTACAAAAAGCTGTATGCCTCACAGAATCATTCATTTTCCTTTTATTGCCAGGATGATGGCTTAAAACCTGTTCTGACCAAAGTTTTGAGCAGATGGCTTTATTTGAAAGATTTAGGTGTAAATTTAGGATCCATCTCTTTTCCCAGTTACAACAGCATGATTTCGGATTAACTCAATTGATTTCAATTATGTTATTCTGACTCGGTTTGCTAGGTGTAGCCACAGAGGCTAGCAGTCCTCCTCTGAAAGGGCACACCCATTTTTTACATATTTAGAAATAGTAAATTTATCACTTTAAAGTGTCAGCTGTGGAGCACCCCATGATTCTATTCCAGAAATGGGGTTAATGTATTTATATGTGACTTAGGAAGGGATGAACACCAAAATAGTAAAATACAGGTTGATGCAAACTTATCGGAATTTGTAAAGATAAGAGGACTGAGAACATTTAGCAAGGTCCCACGGAGGTATGCGAAAGGGCAGTAATTTTCATCAGCAGATCAAAATTCATGTTGACAAATGCAAGGTAACACAAATTGGTTGCTGAGATCTAAATTAACTGCATGTACTCAGAAAATGGACCTGTGTAGACTTGTTAACAGCTCAATGAAAACCTCTTTTCTGTGTACAGCTCTACTACCAGAATGTAGCAGTACAAAAATAGACAGAACTAGACAAAGTAAAACGCAAAATAGTGTTACATCACTGTATATATGTGCTGTGGAATACTGTGCTCTATTCTTGACACTTCTTTTCAGAACAATTTAGGAAAAAGAGAAGAGATTTTACAGACAGGTGACTGTATTAGTGGTATGGAAAAGCCTCCATATGAGGAGACACTGAACAGATTGTGTAGCTTAAAGACAAGACAAGTAAGATGTAAATGACAGAGAAACAAGATAATGAACTCAATAGGAAAACAACTATTTACATTCACAATAAAAGTACAGTGGATCACTAAATGAAACAGTTAGGAAGTAAATTTAAAACTGATAAAAAGGAATACTCCTCCCCCTCCTTTTTTTTTTTTTTACAAAGTAGTTAATCTAGGAACTTGTTGCTACAAACTATCATTGAGATAAAGAGGTTGCTAATATTTTAAGTGTAAAATTTTATACAGTTAATTATTTATCTATGTGTAAAGTTGGCAGTCAATGTATACACAAACCTAAGTATATCTGTAGTTAAAAAGGATGCATTTTATGTGTATATGTATATAATATACATATACGTGTATTTTATGTATACATATAAATATAGATTTTTTCAGTCTCTTTCAGGTGGAGATCCTGTAAGGAAGGGGTAAAGAAGAGCAAAGGAGGGCAAAAACAGTCAAGCTTAATGTACGTACGTCTCTCTAATATAAAGCTTCTGCCAATATGTTATTAAAAGTCTCCACTGAATTGAAATTACAACTGAAAGAATAAAATTTAGACGGATATTTGCTCAGTTCATTTACAAGGCTAAATTTTTATTACATTGAGGGATTTCATGTCATACTACTGAATATAACATCACAGAATAACTGCCCTCATTGCTTGCTCCTTGTACTGGTCAGAGAACGTTAACCAAATCCATCGGTAAATGTCTCCCTATCTCATCTGGACAACCCTGTTTCAGTCAAAAGACACATATGGGGAAAACAGGAAGAGTATGTAGTTTACTCAGCCAAGTGATGAAAAAAGTTTAAGGCAATCCATTCTCATAGCTGTAAAAGAATGCATCTGCCCTTAAGTCACATACCACCAATAATACAAAAATTAGAGGCCAAATACTTGATTTGCAGATTTTAGACTGAAGTAGGTACTGACACTTGAAACAGCATTTTTAACATACATAAGTAGTCTGTGAAGCCACATCTGTAGGATTTGTTGTTCAGAAAAGAATAATAATTCCAGAATCATTTTGTCCTGACATGTTTAAATTCTAACTTTGATGCTCGCTTACTTACAACCTTTTGAAAAATGTAATCTTAGCAAATATTACAGATAATTTCATACAGATTTTGTGAACACTACAAATGTGATTACTGCACTCAAAACTGAGTGAAACAATAATCACAGCAAAAATACCTGATGCCAAACTCATTTCACAGTACTGAATTTCTGTTTATATACCTCCAGTGTGCTTCATCCACCTGCTTTTCTTTATCATGGATTATCCAGACTGAATACAAACAAAACAACTGTATCATGGAGGTGGAGGAAAGAGTCGGTAATAATACATACTGCAGTTACCTTTTTCTACAGAGAACGGACAGACTGGGTGAAGATCACCAGGCAGTCTCAGCTTATGCAATTTCCAAATGATCTGTTAAATGTAATTATTAGAGCCGGGTTGTAGCATTCAGCTAAAATTGAACTCTTTGGAATTCCATGCACTTATGAAGTAGAAATCATGAAAATATGCATCAAAATGGTGTGGGCTACTCGGACTCAGCTTTCCCCTTTCTACAGTCTGGTTTTACAACCTTACATTAAAGAAAAAGCAATACACCACATACCTATCAAAATAAAGCGTATCCTATTGTAGAAAAAACACACAGCTGAAATGAATGAACAACTAAACCAGGTTAATGAATTGGTTCCAACTGCAAAAACTAGAATGGAGTACAAAGATCCAGTATAAGACAGCTGTGTGGTAGCTCATAGTCCAAATCCAGATCCTTGGGATGAAAATTTTGCCCAGTATTTTAGGAAGAAACATCAGATGGCTGCAGAGATGCTCTGAGGCTAGTTTACAGCCTGTAGTGATCTCCAAAGTCCTAATTCTGTCCTTTTGATTAGATAGTAAAAGAAAGGGAAAGGAAGGATCTGTCACCAACTCTGCTGTGCAGCGTACATGCTAGCACCCACACTTGCTCACTTCCTGCAAAGGAACCGCGCTGGTCCCAAAGTAGCTGTGAAGAAAGAACTGGTACTGGAACATCTGCAGGCACAAAATTCATCTCAGGTGAATACCCTTGCAGTTTGATAGCACAAATAGGATTATATTGCTACATCATTTATATTGAAAACATTGCTGTGCACTAAACATGACAGCATAGCTAATGCAAAAGCAACTTTTACTTCATAAGACAAAGCTAAATGACCAAAACTGTAGTTGACATTTATGGTATTGATCTGGCTCCAAAGCTTAATACAAAGTAAAAAGGTTTGGGAAGTTTATCCATTTACTGATTAGTGATTAATCTCCTTCCAGATGATCTCGGAGTATGATAGCGTTGTGTATGTTTGCCTTCATCTTCATTGGGAAGCATTAGTTCTATTTTGAATGACATTTTCCAAAGCTTGATAAAGGCAGCACTAAAATTGCTGCGCTTTACATATACAGAACTAAATACTCTGTGCTGCTTTCAAAAAGACTCTACTTTCCTAAAAAACACAAGGAAAACTCAGAAAACCCTCAAACTGCATAGAAACAACAGCAGACTCCATGTCTTGTAATAGAAAGCCTCTTAAGCCACTAGACGAAGACTTCTATTCTATTAAATTAGTAGAGAACCCTTGAACGGGCCAGGTTATAAGTGAATAATTTTGTTCATGTCAGCCCTGAGTATGTAAAGTCACCAGGAAGATTTCCAGCACAGATTCCATGAATTATAAGGAAATGGTGCACCCAGTCATACCACAAATTGCATGCAGAGCAGGACTGCCTACAACTGCTATGAACAGTATACAGTGAGCACAAGCATAGAAGTTCCCTATCCGAGCCATAAACAAGGGCAAACTGTTGTCATCAGAGCACAAACAACCCTCTGAGATGCTCCTTCCTAAAACTGAGAAGGGAGAAGCACTGATGAAGTGGGACTCTGGTTTATTTTCCTTTCACACTAGCCAGGTGAGCACAAGGGAGATGCAAATGCACTCTCCTGATGCGTACAGTAACACATTGCTCCTCTCGCAGTCTCTCCTGGTGCTTCCACTGGTGCAAAGCAGCTCTTCACTTTCTGTTCCGCAGTTCCTACCGTCAAGCAAAACCAAGCAATGAACGGGGATATGGTTCAGCTGAGAGCAGACTTTAATGTTTCTGTAACACTTGGAACACAAAAATGCACTATTGAAGTGCTAGGACGCATTAAGCCTGGCAATAGCGAATGCAAGGTGACAGCTTCCCTAGCAGCGTCAGTACTATTCACCACATCACTCCAGGGTGGATAAGGACAACCAGGCTATGCAGATAATACACAAGGGTAGAGGAGAGAGGGAATGCTCCCTACCACACACTGAGAAACCCTGTCTTACGGCATCCATCTGAGCACGCAAGCCTCAGCTTTACTTGCTGTCTGACGCAGAAACGGGACTTGCGCCTTAGGCGCTCACATCAAACACCTACTACCTGAGAAGTGCCGCTTGTATCATTAAAAATCAGCTGACACAAGGAGCTGAACTTCAGCCCACCACATAATACTGGAGTGGCTGACCACTGAGCTACAGAGCAAGCTGGGGTCTCTGTCTCTCCAGTCAATAAATCTTTGATTATTTATACACGGTGGAGTAGTTCCCAAGAGATTACGAGAGAGAACGAGAAAAAGATGACTACTTCTGTACCAGGTGTGGGGATATCATTTTCAATCCCCTCCTTCACCATTATTTGACTTTCCGGGTGACCACCTCCACAGCCACCTTCCTTGGGGAACCTCTCACTCTGACGAGGAATTTCATCTCCAAACAGAGAAGGCTGCTTTGGGGAGAACAACACTGAAGCTGACACATTTCCTGAAATGTCTGGGTGTGAACACACTTTCAACAAAATATGACTTTACATTTTAAAGATCTACCGTAGAAACACAGGGAGCACTTCAGGGCTAGACCCAAGTCAGTGGAAGATCTCTCTCCCACAGACAGTGGCTGAAGCCTTAACTTGGAGAGGGCCTTTTCTGCCTGATTTACTGCAGCCTCATGCTCTGCCAGGCCTGGGCACCCATCCTCGGGGCCAGCAGGCCTACCTGCACTGCATGTCACCAGCTCCCACCACTCTTATTTACTATTACTACCAAAAAATAAGGTAAACAAAATCTAGGCTAAGTATAACCAACAGGAACGCATGCAGGTTTCAGTAGGAACTGTATATAACTATCCGAGTGCATCATTTCAAATCTGTTCAACATAGTGAACAACTAATTCACTAGTTTTTCTTCATGGCACAATACAGAAGAGAAGAACTCCATGGATAATGAATGTTTCCATCCAGTTGCACTGCTGATGCTATAAAGACAGACTAATTCTACTATACAGCCCAATAAAAGTTGGATACCTGGTAATCTGCCTTTGTGTCGAGCAGCGCTTCCTCTGATCTCATGCAGCAGAGACAAGAGACGGCATTGAAAGCTAAAAGGACAGCACTTCAGCCCTTTGTGTGGCAATTTCAATAGAGAGCATTTTTTGAAAAATTAAATGGGCTGTATTCAAACGCAGCCCAAAAGGAGATGGTGTCTAGTTCATGTCGGGCACAGCGACCTGCCCTAGTTTGCAGCAGAACAAAAGCATAAAAGCAAATGATAAAGTTCCATTTTGTTATACAATATTTCATTAGGGAACTAATTAAACAGGCTGCACTCAAATGCAGCATATAAACAATATTACACATGAAGGGGAGCATTTCTGGGAAGGTATTAGCTGATAGCACTAACGTAAACGATTTTAATTTTTTTTCTTTTCTCAACAGTTAGGAACAAAAAGCTTTTTCCCCATTACCTCATCCTAAGTAGTTTTTCAAATCAAGCCCATGTTCACACTCATGCTGTCACTGATAATGGATCTTGTGTCAAATAAGAAGAGAGTAAAGGACCTGATAATAAGTGCAATTATAAAACATCAAAAATGGTAGATCAAAGTGGATTTCCTTTATTCCACTGTGTACAGTCACTTCACAGCTTTTCAGTGTTCCTGTCATGTGGTCCTGACAGGATATATTAATTTTCTCTATTATCATAGCAACAAGAATGGCACACTTCAGAAAGCGGCTGACAAAAGCAGGTCCTTATTATTACTCTGTCTTACTTTTATTCATTTTGTTTATAAAAAACACTTTTTAAATCCCCTTCTCCGGAGAGGCTCAGGCATGGTGATAGCCATCACCCGCTTGATAACCTTGTGAAAAAGGAAACTCAGGGACAGTCTCAAGCCTTCTCAAGCATCGCCACTCTCCAAAAAATAACGGAAATTTACAGCCTACAAAAATCTCAAACCTAGTAATAAGTTAACGTTAGAAGAGCTTGAAAACTTTATCTACATATTCCCACCCTAATTCACCTTAGAAGAGTATCCATTTTCTGTTCGCTGAGTTCTGTGCGGGTTTTGAAAACACAGCCTGGCGCAGATCGGTCATTTCACGTACAAAGTCCGTTAGAAAAGAGAAGGCGGCGGCGAGCGGCAGCCCCGTGCGCCCTGCCGCCTCGCCGTGCTGGGGCGGCCGCGAGCTCCCAGGATCAAACGCGCCTGGCAAGGAAATAATGTTGTGGCGTTTTCCCACGGGGAGAAATACGGCTAGAGGCTTTGAGCTGGTGGTCTCTTCAATAAATTATGCTTAACTTTCCAGATATAAAAGGTTGCAGGAGTGTTTGCTTTTGAGCTAACCACAAATTGTTGCAGCTCGTATTGCTATATGCAAAATAATGAAGAACCGAGCCTGAAGAAGGCATGAGACGAATCAAGCAAATTGCACCACGCAAACGAGCTTATGCAAAAACAAAAGTCCTGAAGCAATATACTGTCATATAAAATTGTATGCCTCTGTTGAAGTGAGTAAGCCATAACAATTTACATTAAGTGAAGACCTAATATTCACACTAAAAACTCAAAATATTATATTCCACATGTAGAATTTCATAGGATAAATCCTACTCTAAACATGCATGCTAATATAGAGCATCATATTCAAAATCAATGACTTTATCTTGGATTTAGAGTATACTGTACCAGTACTGACTTTCATGACGAGTTCAAAAGAGTAAATCTAAATCCATGAATGCAACTGGCTCTGACACAACTCTCCACAGTTGGAAATCGCCGGAAGTACCATACGATACTGCCATCACAAAGAACAGCTATCCTGGATATTAGTATAAAAGCAAATGCAGCAGTTTCATATCCTATCATATGAATATTATGGCAATGATATGTAGAAGTGATTTACATCTTCATTATTTCTCTACTGCAAGAATCGCTATTGCTAGCACTTCATAGAACCATTCGCTAACATTTAAGCAAGTTATGATTAATGCAATTTGAGTAGAACGCATATTGGACAGATAGATTATAGCCCTGCTGATACTGTATGTACAATAATTAGTACTGTGACAACAGCTAATTATTTTTAATTTTAAAGCTGAAGGATTTTATCCATAAATATTGTGGCTGGAGTTAATAGTTCAGTTCTTTCAATAACCAAAACAAGATGACAGAAATTATGCATTAAATAAATGAATAATTTCTTATTAATATTTAAATTTAATGGAGTGTCAATCAATAACAGCACTAGACTTTTAAACCACTGCTACTAAGCATTACTAATAAAATTAGTATGTATTTCATAAAGCACCCAAATCATCAACCCACCTGCAGTGCCAAACACCACAATGAAACACATTAAAATTAAAAACATTAAAAATACCTCCTTAAAATTCAGGAGAATGAAGATACCAGCATGAAACACTGTTCCAGATGTATGGAAGACCATCTGTCTGCCTAAGAACTGCAGTGGAAAACCAGATTCTCAGACAAGCTCAAATGGAGTTACTTCATTGACTTTGCTGGGGTGCTCTAGGAGAGGATGCCTGCAGCCTGCACCAGGACCTTACTTAGCTGCTAATGCTCAAAGTAATGCTCTGTACAGCATGAATGCACACATCTAAAAATTTAGATAGCACAACACTAGGAAAACTATAAAGAATTCATTTAAGAATGAACAACGGGTTTATTTCAGAAAGGAAGTTCTCAGTTTAAAATACTCCTGCAAGTTTGAAACTTTAGGAAAAAGCTATTCAAAGACTAACAGAAAATTCCTAGAAGTCAAAAAAGAAAAAAAATCTTAGTGTTGAACTGGCACATGCAGATGCTCCACAACATGAAATAATCTGTAACAGAGTATGCAGTACTTATTCCAACATATGGTGCGCCTCAGCTACTTCAGCTACAGGCATGCTATAAGAGGACAGTAGCATTGAGGAGATTGTTTCCAGCATCAATTCCTGTTTTTTCTATCCCTGCAGAACCCACCAATCCCCCAGCAACTGATTTGTGCACAGTCCATAGCTACTGGCGTGAACTGCTGCCAAACTGTATGGTCAAAACCCAACATTTGGACGGCCTAAAGCAATGAGGCCCTGAACACAGTGCAGGAAGGCAAACAGTATTTATGACCCCAACTGTTCAAAAATCATGAATAAAGCCCCAGAAAACAATGGATTGATTTAAATTGAGGGTTTTTTAAACCCATTTATCCATTTCCCTTGGAATTTTTTAGTTCCAAGGGCACTTTTTTTTTTTTAAACAATTGAGAAGAGCACAATTTTATTGGAAAAGAAAGCTGAAATTCTCACATCACCCTGTGATCATTCCCACCTCACACTGTGAGAAGGCCATGCTCTTGCAGCCTGGCCCCAACCTTGGGGCTGCACTACGTTATGCTCCATTATACCCATTTTCCTTTAGCCCTTCCAATTTTCTGGCAATATAGAACATTAATAATTGATGTTCCATTGATTCGGTTATTGTCTTTATAAATATGCAAACTTCTTCCTCGGCTACGATCTGCAGAATGCTCCCAGACACATTCGTATTTATCATTATTTCTCTGACTGGCTTAAAATCAGTTTATTAGTCTTAATTTGTACCCTTGTGTCTAACATCAAGGAAGTCATTCTTTGACTGACTAAAGAAACAACCCTTAAGAACAGAAACTAGTAAGCACAAAAGCTTTCCCAACAGAACAGTATTTTAAAATTAGTAGAACAAGTTTCTTGGTTTCATTTATTTGGGTGGTAATTGCTTGGTGCAACTAAGAAGCCATTTCTAACAGAAGCCTCACATCCCTAGCTCCTTTAAGTGCTTTTGGTATCAGATGAAATATTAATACAAAATAAGCTGTGCTATTCAACTACCATGTATGCCTGCTTATGAGCCACTATCTCACACTTCTCTGACTCTGAATATGCTTGCATTACTTTTCTATAAAGGATCACAATCTGAAGTAGATGTAAGACTCTCTGATGTTGATATTAAATGTACTTAGCTTTTCTTTAAAGTCAATGTGTTTTAATTTATACAAATAGAAAGGTACTCATCTTTTGGTAGTTCAGATTTTCTTGAGCATCTACATTTCAGAATCATCACAGGATGAAAGAACTGGTCAGAAATACAAATAATATATTGTATTAGGCAGAAGTTCCTTTACATTACAAATGGAAGAACCTAAGAAAGCAGTCAGAAACTATGCCTGAACATGAGTCTGTTGAGAGATCTGAAAAGCCAGCAGAAGCAGTCTTAATTTCCAGGTGTGTGGAACAAGTGAGACTACAGTCATTACAAAGGATACACAACTTAACTGTGTTCCTGCTGCATACCTCTGTAAATTCAAACATCGCTACAAATTCTACCTTAATTGGTTTTATTTAGAATTCAGCATCTTTTGCCTCATGGGGTATTGAATGAGGATGAGCCAAGAAATTTTTCAGCTACTTAAAACAAGTTCTTGCCAGCATACACCCGAGGAAGAAGCAATGTTTCCTGCACAAGCAGACCAGGCGACGTGATCTGCGAGACCAGCAGTACCAGGATAGGGCCCAATGTCAAGAATTCTGAAGCTTCCGAAACAGTCCAAAATATTATATATACTCCAATACACTTCAAAATTATATTGGAGTACGGCTGAATGCGAGTGGCTCTAGCTGCTCCAAGCAGCCTGCCAGTGCTCGTGCTACCGTACAGCGCGGTTCTCTCGGACAAAACGGTACCCGATAACAAGTATTCTTTCAACAATCTGCACACAGCTTGGCCAATGCTTTCCATGCGATGTTGAGACGCCCCACGGACACCTGCCGCCGGCAACGGAAGATGCAACCAGAGGACCGAGCCCGGCGAGGGACACCAAGACTGGGGCAGAAGCACACGCTGCCACGGGCAGGTAGCCCAAGCACAAGCCAAGGACCTGTGACTCCTATAAACTGTAAGTGCGCTAATCAGGAGATAACCAATACTAACTTGCCTTGAGCTCAAATATAAGCATCCTAAAATAGTATAACCAATAGCAGTATGCAAATATTTTGTAACACTTGACGGCACAGCCAGACACACTGCGTGAGCATTTTAGGTAAGAACATGAGCAAGGGCACCAACCTAGGGACAGAGCCTTGCACTTAGGTGTCATGGAAAACCATGCAAACCGGGACCCAAGTAACAGAGTTAGCAAGACAAAGAGCAGGATAAGCACAAGGGACTGCAAATAGACAGGACATCCTTACCTCAAAGTGTGTGGTTAATGAATAACTCCAGTCAAATTTTGTTTTAAAGTCAAAAAAATGGCCCGATTTAGAAGACTTACCTAAGCACTCCCACCACAGCTATCTCTAATTCCCTAACTGATGTATGTATGTATGTTTGCGTATATACAGAGAGAGAGATACAGATATGGATATATACATGTTCAGCTGCAACAGAGATGACCCTGGCTTGCCTGAAATCTGTGAAGTTTGGGGCAGGCCTTATGCCCTTTCGATGTATAATAAAGTAAAGACTTAAGTCTCACCAGGTGATTAAATGTAATCTGACTTGAATTCCTACTTCTGCATTATCATCCAGAGTGTCTTCTCCTCACAGAGCTAACATTTCAGAAGCAAACAATAGCTTGAAGCCCCACAGGAATTAAGGTTGAAAGTAGTAGCAGATGCCTAAAAAATAAGCTAAAGTAGTAAAACACAAAAAAAAGTATGGGTGACACAACTGTGTTCCCATAGATTTTAATGCTTTTTTAAAAATCATAATTGGCACTAATTGCACTATTTACATGTTAATGAACAACACCTGGCCTCAGCTGGATATAAAGAGGCTGACGATGTTTTTCTCTCGCCTCACTGACAAGGAGCAGAACGTGTGCAGTTTTCCAGAGATGGCCTTGCCAAATAGGCGGCACCAAGAAACAGCAGGACAAGGTGAAAGCAAACTAACTTCTTCACAATCGCTAAACACATGTAAACAGTTACTGAACCTAACTTAGGCTGAATTATTACAGAACTGGACTGGAACTGAAAGAGACTGGAACACACATATGGGAGAAAAAGTAAAACAGGAGACTGGGCTCAATTAAAGAATCTGTCTTTTGATCTAAAAAAAAAAAAAAAGACAGTTACCTTGTGGATAAGAAGTAGGTAAAAAAAAACTCTGCTGAAAGGATAACCTACTATTTATCCTTATGATAAAAGTCTGTATACTGCAGGACACACAGGCAGAACCTACACACAGTTTCAGCAGCGGAAATAAAATAGTGATGATCAAGCTCAAAATTTGGATCTACCTAATTTCACACTAAAGAGCCTTCTTCCTATGGAGCTGACCTGGACCGAGTGAAAACTACATTACTTATTTTTGTTCAATCAGTGAGCCATTTCCAAAATAGTGACTTAAAAAAAATGTCCAAGTTAATTTGCTTTATCTCATTTAAACATGCACTTTTTCAACAAATTTACAGCTGCTATACAAGTACTGCTCCTGAAAAGCTCATTTATTGTTGCTACTGTTCACATCTCTGGGATTTATTTCAGAACTCTGGTTCTTCAGCAGCTCCCAACTTAAAACGAAACAAAACAAAACAAAACAAAAAACCCCTCCAAAAGTCAAATCAAAGCAAAAATCCCAACCCCCCAACCAAAACAGAAAGCAGCCAACGAAGCCCTAACATTTGCCTTATAAAATTCTAAGGAACACAAACCTATTCCAACTAACACTGACATGAGAGTGCAGCCTGAAGGATTCTGCCCACCTTCTGAGGACCAGACAAAATACACTCTGGACGTGATCTAAGGATCTATCAGTCTCTTCTGACTATACATCCAGATTTCCTAATCATTCTAACCAGATTTATGTAGTAAATATGTTCAGAAAATATTATGTTGAGATTTAGTTTTTAGTTCTATTTCAAAAATTTAGAAATATCCTTCTCAAAGAAAAATACAAGTAACATAATTAATTATATGTTGCTAACTTTACATTGTTTAAAAATGTTACTTTAACTGTTGAATGTTTTGATGTTCTATTTAGGTTTTTCCAAAACGCCAAACATCATTATAGTTCAAATGACTATTGTCCTGTACAAAATTTGTCAGAAAAAATATGCAGAAAAGCTAAATCAATTCCATACTAGTGTTTGGTATGAACTGCTCTTGACATGCAGACAGCATTTATACATAAGCAAAATATTTGCATATAATAAAACTCAGCCTATGTTAATTAGAGTATGTTCAGAATAACTAAATATAATTTTATTTAACCATAGCGTATGCAACAGAATCAAAGCAAATCCAGTCAGGCACAAGTCCCCCAATGGAATACAACCTAAGCGTACTAGCTACGATCATACTTCAAACAAAGGACAAAAAAGGAGGATTTGTTTAAAAGAGAGGGCCAAACAGCTGCAGGAAGAATTGCCATGCTTAAAATAGAGAGATTTGCTGCAAATCAGAAATGCCATTTTAACAAAAACATAGTTTAATCAGGGTTTACAGACATACTTTAAGGATAAGTAGGACTGCAAATCATGGTACACATCATAAAACAAATGTACAGACTGAAGAATAACATGGCTCATTTGCTATTTCTACCGAAGCACTAGGAAATGGTACTATCTGTAAACACGTTTTATGATACAATAACAAATAAATGCACAAAAAGACATAGATGTTAGAGGGAATGCAAAGACTGCAGGAGCAAATGGAGAAGCTTTTGTAGGAACTTCAGTTATACTATCAGCATTACTTTAAAGAATGAAGACGGATGAAGCAGATAACCGACTCCTACATAAACTGCATGCACAAGAACGAAATTTGCTCTGCTCCTATCCAGCCGGAGCAGTCAGGCTTCCTGGTAGCATCTCCCCAGGGAGATGCCTGGAAAACCGCGCAGAGGCTTTGCCGCAAGTCGTACCTGGGACACGACGTGCTCAGTATGCCTCTCGGTTCCCGTCCCAAGGACCTGTCAATAGCCTCTTATTGCCTCCGCAGAGGGTGAGGTAGAAAACAGGGAAAAACTAAGGACATTTGTACAAATACGCATAGAAGTTTAAAGTGCACTTCAAAGATAAGAAAAACACAACAAAAACCCCACTGATATAATGCCTAATGAGGAAGGTCATTGCAAAGTCAGTGTTGCATGGGCAAAATGCAAATATTAAATCAAAAGAAATGACTAGAATTTCCTGTGTATACGCTTCCAAAGGGCACTCAGGAGTTCAGTCAATTTTTGGAGCTACATCTCTCTCCAGCAATGACGGAGAGAAACGAGGCTCTCAGATAACGTGTCCCAGGCAAACGCCCAAAGGACAGAAGGGCGAATCCAGCCCTCAGCGCATATGTACGGCAATGGCACCTGCTGACTCCTCTGCATCAGCGTGCAGCCCTTCATAGGGGGTACCTGAGGGAATCAGGATCTTACGAGACACACTGCCCGTTCAGCTTTCATCTCAGCTGTTTCCTCTCTCAAGTAACAGCCCCATCCCATTTCATGTTGATCAGAGCTCTGTATTTCACCATGATACAATCTTTATACTGACAGTTTTTCAAATAATTTCATATAAGCAGAAAAGATGCCTCAACACTGTTGCCATTTAACACAATGAAAAATACATTATTATAGGTGAGGGTTCATTTACATAAATGCATATATATTTCTATCATAAAAAAAAGTCTAAAGAAAAAACTGCATTGCAAGCAGCCTCTCCTCCAGTTGCCTGTTACGCATTGTTGTGCACTCCTGGTTACTTGCCAGAAGAGACACCAAATTAATGAATCTGAGAAATCCACACAAATATACAGAGCCAGATTTAAGGCCAATGACCAAAGCAGTCACACATGCTCTGGGACATACTGAGAGCAAAAAGGGATAAAAACACTAGACCAGGGCATGGCACAATATTAATCACTTGTATACAGTGACAAAAGACTCATGTCTAAACTCATTTCTTGGGCCAAGCCTAATTCCAACCCTGTACAGCTATAGCATAAATACACATACTACTCACCCCCACACACTCCCCCTATAAAATAATGTCATGGTATGCATGTGTTAATTAAACTGCTGACACTAAAACTTTTGTTTTTGCTTTGATTTTTAGCAACAGGATTTAGCAGCAACAGCAAAAGATATGAAATACAATCTTCATGGAACTCAGTGCTCCATCAATCACCCAAGAAAGAACTTTATGAGAGTCTTGGAAGAAAAATCTAAGGCTGCAGCAGAACGTAAGAAGCATTCGAAAAGGGGTCTGGTTTTGGTGAAAAAAATGAATGTGAGATGAGAGGCAGCACTTCATATAACGCACAATTGATCCAAAAAACAATGGTTACATTTGTGAAAAATCAATAGGGATAAATAAATTTGATAATAAATAGCAAGAACTGCCTTTAAGAACAAAATGACAAAAAATCAGCTACAGTTAAGGTTGACACTCTGTAATGAATGCCTTTGTAAATCACAGCTGACAATTCTGGATTTTATAGGTGCGAAACCATTTATAGAGACAATTTGGTACAGATCTAGCATTTGAACTTAATTTCTCACTTTTTGTCAGTTCAAATTACACTTCCCTTATTTATCTGTATTATAAAAATCACAACATCTTTTCAACAGTTCTTTTCCTGAAAGCTAAAACTGTACTGTACTCACGGTTACTGAAATACTGATTTGTAATACAGATCAGCAAATACAAGTGCTGGAGTAGCTTCTTTTCCAAAGGAAACCAAAGCCAGGCAATGGTCATTACATATACCTAAATTTGACAATAGAAAAAACTACAATTTTAATACTGAACTTCAAAGTAACGTGGCATAGGTTTGAGGACATCAGTTTTTCTTCACTATGAAGAAAATTCGCTTCATTAGAAATTCTCTTCATTCCCTCCTCCCCCCTCTCCATAAACAACAGACCTTGCTGGCTGTCTTCTCGAGCCCTGAAGCACCTCTACTTATGTTCCTAACTGATGTTTTACAAAGTGAAAATATCAGTTCTTTTTCTTTGGCTATTGAAGTTAATTTTTCTTGTTCACATTATTTAAAATAGATTAAATTTGGTAGAGAAAATGACCATCTTCACCTTCTTTACATTATAACCTTCTACTAGCAGAAAGAAAACACAACTCTCAGTAAAAATATTTAATATGTATGCTCACCTCTTCAAGAACTCATGGAATAAGGGAAAAGATCCCACACAGGAAGAGTTAACAGATGAATGCATATAATGTAATGTAAAAAAAAAAAAAGAAAAAATACATTTAGAGGGTCTTTCCTTGGCTCTTTGTAATAGCATTATTTTAGAAGTTCAGATTTCACAGCAAATCATATTCAAATAAGAATGGCACGGTGCTTTAAGTCTTCCGGTCTTCTTGCTCAAGTCTACCATCACCTCCTGTGAAGGAAAATTTTTAATAAAAAAGGCTAGCATTTAGCAATAAGGGCTCTGAGCAGCCCAACAATCAGTAAAACCTATTACATGTCAACTGGCCGTCAGATTAGATGGGTAAGCTCTTCCATTTTGAAGCACTGATTTTCCTCTCCTATGATATGGTAGTCATTATGTTTTTATACATGTTCCCTTAACTACCATTTCTATCACTTCACTTAGTCATGAAATCAAGCTAACAAAGCTATCAGTAAATATCAGGAAAAATCCTTGCCTGACATTTTAAATAGACTTCTGAATTTAATATGCATTTTTTCCATTACGTTTATTAATAAAAGTTGACATAACTTTCTTGTTGTTAATAACCAGACTTGCTTTGCCATAGCGCAGTCCTTACGGGCGCATCCTCGCACAAGTGCATGAGCGATGGCGCCACACTTCCAGGGAAGAGGCTCTGCCCCGGGAGGCAGCGCTGCCGGGGCCCCTCTCCGCTTCGGGCTCTGTACACGTGTTAGCTTCCCGCACGCCCGCATGCATTTTGAGGGTTACAAGGGAGATGTTTCCTGCGCATCCCCCCACACAAACCAAAACGGCAGAGGAGGCCACATCACCGGCCGCGTTACTTCAGGGACGAGAGCGCTAACAGTAGCTCTGAGGCGACTGCAGAGCCGGGGAGAGGAAAGTGCACGTGGCGTTGGAGAGCTCACCCCAGCCCTCACAACGCTGCACGTCAGCACATGACTTCAGCACTGTCCTTCCTGAGAATGACTTTTTTTGCTGATACCATTAGCGTTTAAAGTACATTGCAACACTGAAGCAGCTCATCCCAAATGTACAAGTTTACAGGGAGGAAAACAAACTAGAAGAAAAGCCCAGCTTCATGCTCACAGTTGGAGAGACCAGGAGATTACTTCTACACTCAGGTTTTATCTTGTACCAAAGGAGTATGAAGAGCATCACTCTTATGTGTCTTGACAGACTTGCTACAAATATTTTTATTTAGCAGATCTGTTAAGAAAATATTAACCTAAGAAGTTCCTAGGAGCCAATTTCATCACATTTCTGAATTGGCTGCTACAAAACAAACCAGGTTTCACAGTATGGGAACAGCACTCTAAACTAATGGATTTTACTGTGCACTGACTATTGTTAAGGCTTTCAAAGACTAATGTGCACAAACACACAGAAGAAAATTATGCAGATGTCAGTCGGTGGACCTCTAGCTCTGCTGACTTAACCTAACTGCTAAGGGACATGAGAGGCTATCACCGTCAGCAGAGAGAGGGCCTTTCTCAGCCACGCGCTGGCCGCGGCACTTAGAGAAACCTGCAGGAGAAACAAAGCAGGAGAACAGAACTAGGTGCAGGGTTGAACTCTCAACAGTATCCCTGATAAGATGGAGCAATAATCCTGTCTCCATGGATATTGGGAATGTGTATGCCATGGAACATGCATGTTAGTATAAATGTGTAAATGTCAAGTAACACTTATATTGAGGAAACAGAACTGAACAGAGACCAACCCGCTCCACAGAATCAGCCACTCTTCCATCATTAGTTTAACTGAGAGCAAGCTTACAGGATATTTAATATATATTCTCAAAGAAAAGGGTGGATATTTTTTTCCAACTGACCTTTTAAAATACCTCTGTGGAATAGAGGCCTCATGACAGTCAGGCTTGAGGATCTCTCATGGCAGTCAAAAGTCAGAGAGGCAGTTCCTGGCTTGGAGAGAGACTTGTTTACATTACAGAGCAGCTCCTCCACAGCCCGCCAGGCCACTTGCCTGTGGGCTGTGGGCTCTGCCCGCTAAGAAAATATAAAGGCTTCTGTGACTTGGATGGTTTTACTGGGATGAAGGTTGTATAAATTAGAGCCAAGATTTATGACCTTAATAACATCCACAGGCTTGTCAGTCATTGAAAGCTGCCCAAATAATTTCAGAAGAGTAAAGCCTTTACGCAAGCTTATCCTACTTGCAAAAATGAAGGCCTGCATCTGGAATGAGACATTAGAGAGGAGTGTTAAGCAAAACTAAAATAACTTTTTTTTTTTTTCATTTAAAGTGAGCCAGTCACAGCCAGCAGCACAACGCGTCTAGAAACCGAGTGATACAGAGAAAACTGGTACTGGGCAGTCAATCTCCAGCAGCTATTTCCAAGCCTTCAGCCATAACATGAATGTGGGGGAGGAAAAAGGAAGAGTTTATCAACAAAAATAATTGTTGAACAAAAGATGATAGCTCCGCTTTTTTTTTTTTTAAATAGGTTGATCTCTTCCTTTCTGTTACAGTCATGAAAAAATAAACTTGCAAGAAAATAAATATGAGAAACAAACCTTGAACTTACAGGACCAAAGCCCCTACATTAAAAGCCAAAGCATGTTAGGGCTAGGTCTTTCCCCTTTCCTCTTGATACCTCTCAAAATCAAATGTAATTCAAATTAATAAGCTGATCTGAGAATTGGTAAAGCAGGAGTCTGAAGAATACGAGTCTTCCAGGGTAACCTGAAGTTCAAGTGTCTACCAGCTCATGCGAAGGGAGTGTGGTCAAGCCCGAAGGTACTGAGTGAGCTTCAGCCACCCCTTCAGAACAGTGTTTGAGAGACAGCAGTATTCACAGCAGCAGAACTATCTGTCTGCGCAAACTGCAGTCAAAATTAATGCTTCAGGATTGAGCTTGTAGTGTTTTATATTGACAATCTATTGGAAGAGTCAAACCTTTCTGTGATGCAGTGTTTACAGTTTTATTAGCTGTTCTAAAATACAAATAAATTGAAATAGTCATCAGAACAATTAAACGCAAGTCAAAACCTGCTGAGCAACAAAATCTAGCATGCCTTCTAAATGCCATTTTATCAGGAGTTCATGTTGCTACAACTCATTTGCTAAATTTACCATTTGCTTTCTATCCCTGCCAATGATCCATCAGCAGGTCTTCAACATGACATCAGCTACTACACATCGATTAAAAAACCCGCAAACAAGCTGGCTGCTGGAAATTGATTTAATCCGAGCAAGAGAAGTTGGTGACTCTGCTTAAGCTCTTATACCATTCCCTCACCTTGGCGAGGGCATTTTAGGTTGATGCAACTTGGAGAAGCCGTAATTCTATTCTCTGTCCCATCTCTGGTTACTTCCCCTGTGCTGGCTCCAGTGTCTGTGCAATTGCATTCCTTCTCCTCCTGAGCCTTCTCTGCTATCCCATTCCTTGGGCAACTACACAGGGAAACAGGGGGTCTTGTCTTGCAAGTATTTCATGGCAGCCAAACACTCGCCAAAGTCCATGGCAGCTTTGTATGGGAGCTGGCAAGACAGGGACCCTTGTGTAGAAATGGTTTCATTAAAAAAGTATTTTAAAGGAACATTTCTTTTTATTTAATCATCTCAGTATGTATTCTTGTCATTCTGGGCAAACAGCCAGGAGCAGATTAGGAAAAAATTCTTCTGCAATAGTAAGAAAACACATGAAATTGGTAATGTTATGATTCAGCCATTTATTCTACATTCTACAAATACAAACCAACACATTGTATTTTTAGTTTGAAATAGGTTCTATTTTCTGCCAAATGCAGTGAAGGTGCTTAAGACAGATCTTTTAAAGAAGGAGTAAAAGTCGCAGACATCATTACTATTAAAATGCTGTCTTTAAGCCTCAGTTTTGTAGACTTCTTTGAGAAGTCTGCAGTGCTTATGAAAAACATCAGGCCGACATCCCTGGAGCCTTAAATCTGTTTCCTACCAAACAAGTACATCACCTCTTTGGCTAGAATACAGTTAATTCTCTTCGATCTTCACTCAGTCCTTGGCCTATGGCTGACACCAACAACAAGGGCGCCCATTAGTGCCAGCTGTGGTTTTGTGATAGGAAACCTAGATGCCTAATTATGAGCACTTAAATGCCAAGATCCCTTATTAACCATTTCACTTTAGAATTGCTAACAGCTAAATCAAAGTAATGTACTTTCTAATGCACCAAGATATTCTTCTCATGTCCTGACCTTTCATTCATTTAAAAACATGTTCTGTGAAAATCAAATTAATAATATATTTCTCTCTTTTCAGCAGCATTTCTAAGTATGCTTTTGAATTTTCAGACAGGTGTCAGCTCAGGGAAGCAGTTGCTTAAGTGTGTTGCTTGGTGAGACTGCAGCAGTGAACGATGGATGTAATAAAAACATTTCCTAAATGCTTCTTAAATGGAGAAAGAGTGGATCATTCTCACAGTCCATCTAGGATTAAGAGCGTACAACATAGGAGAGCATTTCCTACAGCATTTTCACCACCATCATCATCATTATTTTCTTTGCAGAGTGGCTTCCACATGCTCCAGGTTCTTCAAACTGTAGTTTCTCCTAACAGCCTCTATCCACTATTATAGACACTGTGTACATTCAGTCATTTAAATATTAAAACTTTTGACTACTTCTGATTACCTCTAAATAACACTGATGCAGCAACCTTTTGCCCATTTTGCAAAGCACACACACTTTATTCAGAGATGTTTTTAAGCATTCATAAATGCTTTGCACATTTGAAGTGTTATTTGACACCTTTTCATATCACTAACAATCCCTCCTCCACAGACTTTTTACTGCATCACATGTTCTCTATCCCCTTTTCACAATGAATGCACTAAACACTCCTATCAAATTTATCAAAAACTCAAAAGCTAGGATACTGATAATGACAAAAACATAATACAAATAACAAGCAGGTTAGAAACACTATAATATGTGGAAACTGAAAAATCTGTTTAAAAGATTTCAGTGTGATACTGCAAAAATTCCCACCAACTTTTCTTAATCCTTATTTTAATGCTAATAGTACAACTGTGAAGGTACAGAGTTCCAAATAGGGAACTGCCAAAAAAATTAATGAAATAGATTAAAAGTCATTTCAAATATGAAACTAATATTCTGAATCAGTTCATCATTTCATGTACACAAACGCCTAAAAGCATACTTCAGCAATACAACAGAATGATTACTCAGTTCCTTTGCAACAACAAAACTCAAGGTGCTATTACAAAAATTTAAAAATGTTTTTTATATAACAAAAAAACCCCTTTAAATTACAGCTTAACTAAAAAGAGTAGTTTGTGGATGACTGAAGGACAATAAGACAAAATTGTTCATAAAATGTGAATTCAATTTATCGTTCTTTTAGCTATATGGAATTATATTTTAACTCTACTCCTGACAAAAACAGTGCTGTAAGTGAAAACAATGGATTATGTGTGTCCAATGACAACATTTTTTGAAAAGACAATTTAGTAATAGGAAAACTTCTGATTTTCTAAAACAAATCTTGCCATGCAGGCAGAATATTTTGCTACTTACAAATATGGAATACTGCTATTTAAAGTTAATCTCTGAGCATGGGGAAAAAAAAGGATTTACTCTCCTTTCCTATTCCTTTGTTAACATAAGGTCAATATAAGGTTCTGGAGGTGGAAAGCTAGGTACCGCAGGTTTCAGTTCACACAGACATTCATATACCTGAATCAAACAGTTCTGCTTTAATTGACTAGACTTTTTAAGGATTAATTTTGCCTGCTTTTATAATTTTAAGATTAAAAGACTGCAATTTGTTCAGTAATCAAAATACATGGCCCTCAGTAAGGAAAAAGATCATGAGTCGTTCTCAAGTCCAGTATCTTCTTATCTACCAACTTAGAAGCCAGTATATCCTCCAAGTCAAAAATGGATAATTTTCCATGCAAGTGTTAAAAAAAAGCAACCATTTCTAACTCCAATAGATCACAACAGACCACAAATCTACCACTAGAATATTGTGTTTCTTGTACCTAAGCAGCATGGAAAAAATCCTTGGGTAGAGGAAACCTGCAGAAAATTTGCCTTTTTTTATGGATTATTTTTTCTGGTATTTTTATGATGGCATGAACAGTGGTTTGCTAAACCTAGTAAGGGTGGTGCAGATAAGCTTGCTGGTGGCCACATATTCTTCCCTGGTATTAATACATCATGCATAACCTCTAGGAAGACATCAAAGTGATCTGAAGACTCTTTAGTTCCACAAGAACAGTATATTGAATACCTCTTGCAATAGGTAATTTATAAAATATTTCAATGGTCCATACAACATAAGAAAAATTACAAACTGAGAAGACTTAAGGAACACCACAGAAATGCTAACTCAGAGAAAGCTGCAAAGTAGGCTGGATGGAAGGAAAGCTAATAAATTTGAATTCTGTATTCCAGAGAAACAGCCAACTTTGGTTTACATTCAGAAACTACAATCCTATTGAGTAAAAGAACCAGGAAATGGGGTGTAACACCACAAATATAACACAGGTGTACAAAATGGACAGGAGAGCTTGTCTTGAATAAAGCGCAGGAGAGGAAGGAAGGAGCCTCAGGGGTGATGGAAGGCCCATGAGGGAAACAGGAAGAGGAGCCACCTCCATCCTCAAAGCGAGGAGACTGAGCAGAAAGTAGGAGGAAAACAAATTCCCCCATAGTCTCCCTTTTCCAAGGGAGAAAGGAGGCGTCGCACCTCTTATCCCCAGGGACCATGGCTGAGGGCCAAGTCACTGTAGGATACTTGAGGTGTACCCTAACTAGGCCTTTAAAAGTATGCTACAATCTACTTTAGCAATATGCATTTGTGCATTACAGTATTACTGCGTAGCTTTTAGTAACCACAGGACACAGAGAATGTGAGATTTTCAGGTTCTAAGAACATTCCGTGCAATGTACTATAATTCAAACAACAAAACTCAGGATCAAAGAGGTTTTCTCCATTTGTCTGGTCACTAAGTGGTACCACATGCTTACTTTCATAAATAATTCAAGCTAATGGTAAGTATTAACTTTAAAGAAATTATTAGCAAAAACAGTGCTTTGTATAGGAAGCACAAACAGCGGTATAAAAAAAAAAATCAGTAGACTTGGGAATAATTGCATTTACATTTATTAAATGTATCTTTTCCAAGGACACCAATGTACATAAAATGGGGTATTGTATAGCATTCCTTGCAACATATATATGGCACTGTGTGGAAAAAATATTTGGCTGAATCACAAATGCTGAACGGAACCAGGGCTGAGACAGGCAAGGCTGCAGCTGAGTGCCAGGTAAGTCCAGGCATCTTAGAAACGGAAATTAAAAGACAGGTGTATTCTTTCACATGGTATCACTGTTCTCAGTAATATTTTACACCTAAATAAGATGGATGCTCCCCAGAATGGATTTTTTTACAAATATTAAGAGCATTCAAGGTAGTTTTTTTAGTATATTTTATTTCTCAAGGCATAAAATATATATGCCAAAACAAGGTCAGGGCAGTTTGCAGAGAAGGATCCGAGAAGTAAATAATCATCATAGTAGGAACTAATATTAATAATGGTTTCCTCATACGAAAGAGGAGGATTCATTTTCTCCCAGAAAGATTAGGGGCCTGATCCAAACCCAGTAATAAAACAGAACTCATGAGAAAACTTTGGATAATATCTAATGCAGAAACATGGAGCTGCTGGGCAGGATTTGTGGTAACAGTCTAGCAGAGCAGATGAAACTATTTTGGGTACAATCTAAGTGACTATTTGCTGAATGGTTTTAGGCTAGGGGAATACTGCAAGTATCAGATAGCAATGTTGTACATTGTAATTACGACTGCTAGTTCACTGACTAGCTTTTTAAATTGAAATTCTAGCATAGGATAATTACTACACAGCTGAAAATACAGGAAAAACAAACATATCTGTAAATTAAAAAACCCTCAGGCTACACATCACTTCTCTTACTGAACTTATATATACATATACACACACGTATTTTTTCAGCAGTGTCAATCAATTATTACGAACCACATGCAGAAACGTCAGGAAGCAGCGCATGCATTTACCAAGCAAGTCCGAAAGAGTCTCTGCAGGGAGGGAGTACTCCTGACTGCTACGCCAAGACCCTGACCTCCCGAATCAACAAACTCTGCAAACACGTCCCTCAACATCCAAACAAGACAAGCAGGACAAAACCCCAACAGGCTAAAACGTGTCCTTGCGGGGCGGCGGCAGCACAGCTCCCAGCTGCCGCTGGGGACGGGGCGGCCGAGCTGAGCCGGGGCTCTGCGCACCCCAGGAGCTGTGGCTCCTCTGCCGGGGCAAGCGGCAGAGGCAACAAAAGCGAAGCTTTCTGGCTTTCCAGAGACATGCCAGCTTAGTACAGTAATTGCATACGTATGGCAAGGTAGGACAGTGCTATTTTAAGAAAGCCTAAAAAACTACAAAGGAGGCAGCTCATATGGAAGTTTAAATTTTGTAATGGGCAACTCTCTAAGTATGTGCTGATGTACAAATTTGTACTTCTTACCAATTTACATTTACAAAATTTACATTTATTAACATACGTTTTCAAAGTTGATATGCACTGAAGAGTTACATCTGCCCTTTCTTAGAAGGGAAAAAAAATCTTACAGAAAAGACTCCAAGATTTTCCTTCATAACTTCCCTCATCCCTCATTTTCAACATTAACTGACTATCTCTGAACAAAATTTTACCAGGGCGCGCTATAAAATCTTTGTACAACTCAATTCTCCATCAGCATGTAGAGACAGATGTCTTTGACTACATGATGGGATACGCCTAAACTCATGAACATCTGCATTCATCGTGTGTCCAGATGTGCACAGTTCACATGACCTGAACCCCTCATTCTGGGCACATCACAAATGTCATTCAAATCAGGATCATGTGACAGGATCAAGCTGGAAATTCTGAGGGAAAAGGGTGGCAGAATAAATGAATTGTGTGTGTGTGTGTGTGGGGGGGGGGGTTGGGGACCATTAGCTGAGTGGTCAGACAGACAAAAAATACAAAAGGACAGAAGGGCAGGAGCACAGCCCTTGAGCAAGACTACTGAGAACAGATCTCTTGAAGACTGGTACAGTAAATTGATGGGATGGATGGAATTGGGATGGAAATTGGGATGGAAAGCCCAGGAGGAAGAAATTAAAAATGGCACAAGCGTTAGCAGTTCTCAGCTGTCAGTTAACATTTGTGACACCCGGTAGCAATACATGGATTCCTTTGCCTTTCAGTGTCGGCTGGAAGAGGAGATAGCTATCGACAGCTCATTAGCTCAAGCAGCCTAAGTCTTTACATTGAATCTAGGTGTTAGAAACTGCTCATAAACCAACTGATGTCACATGATAATTCAACTTCTCATATTGCATTTTTGTAAAGCTACAGAGCCGTAACTGAAGACAATGAGAGCTATTCTTATTATTATATTGCACTAATGTTTAAAGTATTCTGAAAAAAATCAGGTGTTCGGTATTTCAAATTAGACACCCGAGGTTAGCAAGTATTTGACTTTAATCTGTATGTATGTGAATTCTCCACCCATAAAATGGAGATAATACCCCCATCATTTCCAAGGGTTATTGCAAAGAGAAATAAATTAGTTTGTGAAGTATTTGAATACTGTAGTGATGAGCACTGCAGAATTGCCAACAGGAAATTAATACTGTTGTAGGAACAAGATTTGAATAGCAGTAATAAATAAGGCTTAATGCTATACATTGAACAATGAAAAGAAAGTAAAATATTGGATTGCTTGTCATTAAGCCGGCACAGTCTATTCTGTACACTTAATATGAAAGAGCTCCTGTGGGAGAAGGGACAACAAGATAATACAGATAATGACTGTATCATAATATGTATGTATACGCACCTTTAATTCTGATACTTCCTAATTTTTGGACTACTAGATTTGATATTCATAGATTAGAGATCATTATCATTAGAGGGAAAGCACATAAATACAGAAAAGCAGCACTGTTCACATGAAAAGGTAAACAACACTGAAAATATACCTGTAGGCAGATAGGAATATGCGGTATTGCTGAAAAGATTAAAGTTCTACAAAGGTGGTGGGTGATACATTGTAAAATTTTCTGCCTGACACACTTAATTTACCAAGGAACACTTACTATAACCAAGGAATAAGAGAACACATGAGTTTCCTTTGTCCTGGATCTTTTTCTCTCTGCACATGTGTCTGCATACAATCACAGGAGATCGCTATTCCAACTTCTACAGGAACATCTTTAATTTCATGGCATGATAAATTACACATGCATATACACACCCTTACTCACTCACCCATTCACTTCTCTGTGATCTTAGCCTGGGTGAGGAATAAAGGTAATTAAGTAGAGATTTTTTTATTTTATTCAACAACATGATGAAGCAAATTCAGCTTCCATTTAATCTAGATTTATAGTGCAACACTGAAACCTTCTCATTCATAAAATGTATGGATTAGTTAGCATACAAGTGTCAGCGATAATTAAATTAATTTAGTAACATGTATTTACACATGAGTGCCTTCTTCATGATCTATTATTAGCACTTATAGACTAATTCATAATGAGGCAGCAGCACTAAGCATGGTGGGGATGAAGCTAGTGAAGTATTTGCCCTTTAGAAGCAACTTCTAGAAAAGCCTAAGATCATGTCCCTATTTTGGTGGGTCACCTCCTCCTTGCCGAATCATTCAACTCTTCCTTCAGGTAGAAACCCCAGGTCAAAACAAATTTTCTGCCCAGAGAAACAGTCAGAAGACAAGCAGAAGCAGTGGTACTTCTCGAAGCACTGGGCGCAGCTTGGGCTGTGCCGGCCGTGCGGAGCGGGAGGGAGCCGGCCGGACTCCTCGCCCGTTCCAGCACACGGCACGCGCTGCCGCTCAAATCGCACCGCGGTCACATTCTCTGTCCGGGCTTTTAAAATCAAAACAACCCGACATATACTCGAACTCTGGACTGCATTAAGAAACTTCTAGGCCGCAGGCTGTTGTTAGGCTGGTCAGGAAGTGTAACGCACTAGCAGGAGATAATAAAGTACATTCGTCTACCCCACTACATGCAGCAGCCACAAAAGCAAAGCAAAATACAAGTCAAACAGACAAAGGAGAAGCTACTCAATGACACATTGTAAATGCTTGTGTAAACTCACTTAAAACTGATCTACTGAAGCAGAGCTAATATACTGTTTTACATTCACATTTCAGTTCAGTTTCTCTGGCTCTCAATGAACAACGACAGCATCTGATTGAAAACATTTGTTTCAAGGTCATTTAATTCCTTCCACTGGCAGCAAACTAGTCACTCATCAGCCCATGGACAAGATAGATGCCTGTTAGGTTGCTTCTAAAGAGAAAGTCTGTAAGGTTTAGAAAAGCACAACTCTCTCTTCACATTAATTGTCGGTCAAGGGTAAGCAAAGGATAAGCTAAAGGAGAGAGTCACTATCCGAGCGCAGTAATGAAAAGACACATCCTGGGGAGAGTCTTCACAGACACAAGAATTACAGGGCAAATACATTACTGTGATAGTAATACTTTGCTAAGAAACAGAGGTATCAGCTAGGACAATGTGCTTCACACCTAGAATAGGACCAAAATGAAGACAGAAGGGGACTCGCCTCATTCACAGCTAGTATTCAGCAGGGACCCAGTGGAGAACCACAGCTGAGTTAATCAGGCTGTATTTGTATCATTACCTTCCTAAACACAAAATAAGCTATACTAATTAGTAGCCACTCCCATTGTGGTCCAGTCTTTGTTGCTTTAAAAAAAAAAGAAAAAAGAAAAAAAAGATGTTCTTAAGTTAACTAACAAGATGAAAGTCTAGTGAAAATATGGTAGACTGTAAATTTCGAGTCATTAGATCAAACAAGTCTGCCAATTTACATTAAAATGACAAAATGGTTTTCTTGGATCTTAGTTTTAAGCTAGTTAAATCAAATCTTAAAGGGTTTAATGTCTTTTTTATGGGGAGGTCAATGTTAAAATTCAGAAGTAAAGACAGAAATCCTAACAGAAGACTTTCATTATCTATATCAAGTGCTCTGCTAGAAATACAGACATGCTCAAGAGATTTACAAAGTCCTCCACTCAAAAATTGCCAAAGCTAGTATTTGCCAAAGTGTGTTTCTGTTTGAAGAGATGAAGAGCATTCACAAGCGAGACAAACTGCGACAGAGACGCTGGGGATCGGCCACTCACAACCCACCGTCGCCCCGAGGGGATTCATTTGCATTGCGTCCAGTCTTAAACACGAGTTCTGGGAACTGAAAAACTACCTCTGTGCGCATCCACTAGAAGACCGCAAACTGAAACTGAGCTGGAAGAACCAGCGCGCTTGAATAGACGGCAATCTTTTATAGGAAACGGGCCCTGCCATGGAGGGAATCCAAAGCACGGAGTTCATACAAAAGAGGAATCCAGGACTAACGCCCTGGCAGGGGAGGACAGCGATGAGGCAGGGTAATGGAGGGAAGGTTCTGATTTAACCTTGGTACAATTTGATTAGATGTGTTTTTCTTTGATTTCTTCACTTATACCTTTTAGAAAGGTTTGTCTGTTTGGGAAACCATGAATAAATACCTTTACTTGCATTTTACCTCAACTCCCCCCTTAGTTAACTACTGAATGATTAGTGCACAAATATTTCTCTTATGTTTTGGCATTATTTTACAAATGGGTTCTACCAGCTCATTCCCAGATGTACAGTCTTCAGATCCAATAAACTTTCTGTATAAACTACAGATTGAATGACCTTTGTTCTTCTTTGCTGATAGAAAATTAATTTCTTGGTGTTATTTTTCTTTCACTTCGGGCCAGTTGTGAACTTCTAGTGCAGCAGCTAGAACTGCAGACAGTATCACACAGAAATGGAAAGATCTACTAGGCTATCTTCTTCAGCTACCAACTGATGAAGAACTGCAATCGATGAATCACATGCCTGTCATGTCCTCTACAGCATATACTCAAACTGTGCTGGCTAGTTTTAAATGACGGGAGCCACACAGCCAGTTCGTTTACTACTTCATACTACTTTAAACAGACATCATGTTTGAAAAATGTAATATTCAGTAAAAACATAATGGCTTTACAGATTATGAAACCAGAACGAGTTGATGTGCCCATCCAATCCGATCACCTTCAAAATCAGAAACAGTTTCAACCAGTGACTCTTACATTAACCCTAATAGTGCAAGGTTCAGTTTAAGCATGTTTTGAGAAATAGCCAGTCCCCAAGGGCCACAGGTATTAAGGACTTAGTGTCCTTTAGCAAACTACCACCATGCTGAATGACTAAACTGTTTTAAAACTGTATTTGATCTCATGTTTGAATTTCTCAGACTTCAGATTGCAGCTACTGAAACAAAATTGACAGGTCCATGGCTGGCAGCAGATAAATTCTCACTGTGCTGTATTCCTCTGCATCTGTGACACTGTATGCCTCTGAGATAGCTTCAAAATTCTCCTCCATCCCATGTTGTTTAATGACATTCACGTACTTGTTTGATAGTTATCACTTCTCCCTATGAGAGGTCTCTTGGCCATTCTCTACATATTCAGTCCTTTTAAAAATCTTTCCTCAAATAACAAGTCTCAAATAACATTTTGTGCTCCTCTGACAGTCTCTTCAATTTTATACATTCCTGCTATTGAAATGCCCCAAACTGACTAGTCTTAGCAACATCTGCTATATTTCATAGCTCCTTTACAAGATGTACCTACCACAGCCCAAAGTAACATTTGACTTGTTTGCTCCATTTATGTCATTTACTGGCCCCTCTAGGTCTCTTTCAGCATTACTGCTTTCCAAAGTAGCTCCTACTAAGTATTTTATTTTTTCTACTGCTCCCAACTCTGAATCTCATTCGATTTCCTTTGTATCCTTCTGGATCCTGGAGTCTTCTATATCTACTTCTATGCCAGCAAAGACGTTTATAATGTCTTCAGCTTAAATATCAGATTGAGTAGCATGCTGCTGACATCTTTCATTCCAATCTCTCATAGGGATGTTCACATCCCTAACACAGATATGTGGCACACTATGTTTCCTTTCCCTGTTTCAGATATTAAAGGGGCAACCAGCTAAAAATATTAATATTGTAAGAAGTATCTGTATTACCTATCACCCGATAAATTTCAAAGAATTTACAAATTCAAAACATTGTATTTAATTATTTCTCAACATAAACAACAGCAATAATGTAAGCAAGTACCACTTTTTATAGTCTGCTCCACTTTCATGTTTTAGCTTCTAGAGTGCAAAACACGACAAGGGAAACAAAGGCTTTCAGTAAATTAAAAATATAAAAAAATTTTGTCCTTGACATAATAAAAGCTTGCTTATACAGAAAATAAATATTTGGGCAAATTCTGACTTGATACTATCTTAACAACAGATAAGAAAAAGATAATAAAATTCTTCACAGTTAATAATGAAGTTCTGTATCTAGGAGCTTTATGTATATTATATGAGACTCGGAATGAACCTGTGAAAGATAACAGAGACAAAGTGATTAATCTATGTGTAACATTAGGGCTCTTCAGAGGACTGGCTCATCTTTTAACTGTGTAGCATGAAGTAAAGTAAGTCTTGATTTTTATATGGATCTATTAGTTTTCTTGTAATAGAAATAATAATCACTGCCCAGAAATGTTGTTTAGGAGATTACAGAAGAATTTCACAAAACTGTCAAATGAAAAGGTTAAAATAGTCAGCTAAAACCTTTTGTTGTGACCTGCCTCCAGTGTCCTATTATGATTAGGACTTTTTCTTTCTTCTTCATTTTTCCTGCTCTTCCATTAACTTAAGAATAAACTCAATTATGTATATTGAACCTAGGTAAACATTTCAAAGTAATATCATAGAAGCCAAAAAGAAGAGGAAATCCTCTTGTGTTATGAGCACAACTAGAGTATTTCTAAATGCTTTAAATTCCATCCAGCAGAATGGGACTGACTGCAGCTCAGGTATAGCTTCCTCATCTCTACAATTTGTCACGTTTAAGCCTCCGAAGCGACAGCTTGATGAGACTGGGTTTTCTTCTTTTTCTCTATTTTGTTTTAGGATGACTACAAATTTCAATCAGAGTTATCAGTTTATCACACCACTGAGGTGACCCAGAAGCATGTCTAACTAATCCCCTAGGTGCCCCCAGATTAGCAGACACAAGCCACATTCAAGAGAAAAGTCAAGAAATTAATTCAAAGATGTGGATTTACAAAATGCCATCGTATTTGGTAGGCATTTAAAACTAATCAGGTTAGTTTAGCAGAATGCTGTTCCTTGTTCTGCTCTTCTTAAGGAAATAAAACAACTGATCCAACTGTTTGCCTTGAAATATGTTTAAGTATTTGTCATTATCCGTTTTCAGATGACTATTCCTATTTAAAACAAACCTGAAAAAAATATTTTCAGAAGTAATTAAATCAGCTAAACATAGTGAGTCTGTAAGAAAGACCTACTTATAGAGGAGAACTTCTAATTAACTGTCCCTAATTGTCTTCTCGCTGTTTTAGTGGCTCATTGGGAGCACCCAAACAAAGGTCTAAATCTGAAACTACCAATCTGAAATTACCAACACAAGTTGCTTGATGTAAGTCAGTGGGAAAACTGCCAAATACAATTATTATTCATATGAACAGGAACAAATGCTGGACTGTGAAATCAGCTGCCCTTTGGGATATTTGCTTTTCTTGTATCTGCATGTGGCTCAATATGTGATAAAAAGAAGGTGCCTAATCTGAGAACTTCTGAAACATTCACTGGCTTTTCAAATTAATTGAAATTTTGATGCAACAGTTGTGCAAGTCAAACTAAAAGACAACAGCAAATTTATCAACTGAAAAGAAGAAATTCTACAAACGCTTTCCACCTGCTCACCTTTTCCATTTGAGTACTGATTGATTTCAGTGCAACCATTCATGTTTGTGAAGTTAAGTATACAAATGCTTTCAAACTTTTCAAGCTGCTACAAGGAGCAGCTGTATTGAGCCAGAGCATGCAGGTATTTGTTATCTAGCAAAATAAGCAGTGTGGCCAATGCCAAGAGTCACATACAAGAAGGCTGCCCAGAAAGAGTCTAACTTGCACTTCAGAAAAATCTCTCTTGGGATGACATAGGTCACAGGAATATAACCAGGTCCTCTGGTTCTCCATGAATGGTTGCTTCAAAATGTTATACAGACTTGTTTTTTTTTCTCTCTCTCTTTTTTTAAAAACTAATTTAGCACCTCATATTTCCACTTCTTGATTCCTGTCATCTTGATTTTTTCAGCTTTATCGTGATGCTAATTCGGGAATTCAAGCTTCAGAATATTATCAATCATAGACTTTATCAACACCATCATACAAATATGTAGGTGTCCTTAGAGAACATAAGGAGACTTTAACCGAGGCAAGCAAGTAGAGAACATTTTGACAGGAAGCAGGGAAAGCAGCAGGACGGGAAGCTGCTGCCACGACTTCTTGGCAGCTATGCTGGAGACCTGAACTAAACGGCTACACTTCTAAGAGGACTCGACTACTTGTTCTTTCCTATGGGCATACGAAACTGCAAATTACATCATTATACACTGAAAGGGCAGCAGTGACAGGGGCAGTAGTGCAGGAGACTCTGCATCTGTGGTGACGGGCGTTCTACAGGGAACTGCCGTCAAAGGCTATCATCGAAACACGACCTGAGCTGGCAAAGCTAACAGCCAAACATCTCCACTTTGTGGACTGTCCTTGCTGGTTTCCAATCTGGCTGCAGGTAAATTTATGTTTTCTCCCTCTGCCTCCCAATGCATATTTCCCCAGTGGGAAGCTACAACCTGAGTTCTGCCAGATGTCTAGAGGTTGGATCAATTTACATGAGTTCACAGCCAGGAACTATATTTTATTTCATGACTGCACAAACCTAAAGCTCTGGAAGAAAATCAGCTAAAACAATTTGCTTTTATTTGATTTGAGGCTGAAGCCATTTGAAAATGGCAACTCACAGCCGTTTTTCTTAACAGAGTCTACTTGCCACGGATTTAACCACTGTTTAGTTTCTTAAGAGCTCTTACCAAGCCTGATAGAGAAACCTCACTCAAATTTCAGGCTTTGATGTGGGTTTCTGCAACATGAAGAGCTGCAGAGTTCTGTTTTTTATTTTTATTTTTTGGCAGATGGTAGATAATCATTCTTTCTAAACTACTGTAGAGGCAATGAATGAACAAATAATGCCACAATGATTTATGCTAAAAGTTTACGCATAATTGATTTAGACCATTTCCTTATTATGGCTATTTTTAACATTAATAAACATTGTTAAAACTCTGAAGTAATTGCATACAAATGTGTCTATTTTATTGTATTTATAACCATAATATTTTTTAAAAATGCATTCAATATAAAAGTCTTTCTACCTTTTTTCTTCCAGAACTTTATAATATAGTCTTTTTGCCACTATTAGCCACCAATTTTTAAGATACCTACTAGACAGCTGAAAAAACATGCAACTATAGTAAGCTGTTAAAGTACAGCAAATGCTTTCTATTTGATTTTGTATTAAAAAGAAATTGGATAACACAAGACTAAAATGGTGATGCCAGTCAGAAAGATATTTTGAGACAGAATGTAGAAGACTGACTTTAGAGAAAAGATGTAAACAAAAATGAGTGACTGAAATTATGTGGACCACTTCAGACATGGATGAGAGGTACTAAGGATCAGAAATAAATTATTATGCTCCAAAATGATCCAATAAAAATTGAACTGTAGTAATCAGAAAATGTATCGGGAAAAAGGACAGGTTATAAAAAGAAGGAGCTTTCAAGCACTGCGGATTATTAGCTGCTATGGAGAAATCTGTATTCAGGAGATTACATTTCTAACCAAATATGCAAACATGCAAACACAGTTGAATTTGCTGTTCAAAAGGAAGTGAACTATAAAAATTAAAAAGCCAGAGTGGAGACAGAATCACCGGCTGGAATAAAAACAATTCAAGCCATCATCAATAGGAAGGTCGACAGAAACAGAGCACTGACACAACCAGGCAGCTTGAGGAAGAATGACTCAATTATATTTTTCCCCATGGGCAAAACCACAAAAAATAGTCATAGACACATTAACTATCACAAAAAAGCATCTGGGCAATGCCCCTTGTTATAAAGGGCAAACAGCAATTCTAAATGGTGAATAATTATAGACATTGTGGAAGAAAAACAGCCTCAGGGCTCAGCCGCCGTTGGGCTGGGCAGCCGTGGCAGGCTGCAGCCATGGTGGCCACCTCCACCAGTGTCCACCAGCTCGCCTCCCTGCCGGTGGGAGGTCAGGCCACAGCACCACCACCTTCCTTTAAACCAGCCATGGATAAGCACGGACGAGCCGGCTTCTTACTGACTCTGAGCCTGCTGCAGGGAGGGGGAAAGATTTCTAAGGGTTTTTGAAGGTGGCACAAAAGCCGTCCTTAAATAATTTGCTGCTAAATTGGGGCCAAGGGAGAGAAGGGAGGCAAAGGCTTCCTCCTGTGCCCGCACCACAGATAACGTCTCACAGTCTCCTCGTATCAAAGGAGGCAGATTTCTCAGGGCTGCAGCATCCCTCACTCCACTGCTGGGCCGGAGACGACAAAACGCACCTGGGACTTGGCCGAACAACGACAGCCAGCCCCAAACGCGCTGCCTACGTCCGCGGGAGCCCACGCTGCATCCAGTCCAAGGGGGGGCACTCTGCACAGAGCAGCAGCTTCTGCTTCCCCTCTCACCATGCCAAAAAAACAAAAAAGGATGGACCTTCTGTCACGTTTAGGCTACTGAGATAAAAATGTTTCTTGAGAGTCAACAGAGCACAGTAAAGCCTGAATAAATTGACTGCGCTGTAGCACAGTTCCCCCAAAAGGCAAATCCGGGTTGCAGAGCCATGCACAAAGACGGCTTTTCTCTGCTGAATTAAATTGAACGAGCTACTACAAACAAAACGTGCATCTCCTTACGTCCCAACACATGACCTCTGGCCAGACCTGCACTAAGCCTTTTATAATTATACCAGGAAGGTGACCATCATAGGAAGCTAGGGCATATTCCTCACCTCAATCTCAGTATTTCAAAAGCAGTTTCTGTGACTAGAAATGCTGCTTCATCGCTATCATCTTCCTCATAAAGGACATTCAGGGGCTTTTGGTCTCCAGAGAAAAATTCTTGAGTACATAAAAACAAATTTGAAAACTTTCTGTTCACCAAGAGCAATATGCCTCACAGCAAGGCTTCAATCCCTACCTGTGATTAGCAGCATATTCTAAACCAGCACCCCTTTCTGACGATGACTGCGGGAGAAAGCAAGCCATTAAAATCCCCCAAATCGAGTGCTCCTGCAGTCAGTAAAATCTGGTTCGGGCAGACTGCTAGCCAGAGGACCACATCATTAACTTACAAAAGGAGCTTGAGGACCTACAACAATAATTACAACCCAGGTGCTTTCTGCTACTAAGATTTTGGGGGTAATTGAAGGGGTTACAAGTATCCATAATTTGTACTGCCAGAAATGTAAAGGAAGCAAATTAAAAGTCTCTGCTGCTGAGCTAGAAAAACTGCACCGCTCATCAGGACCCATTAACAAGGCACTTGCAGCAAGAAGCTCTATTCTGCAATCCCACTACCACGAGTCCAAGCAGATTCAATTGAAATAAGATTCAATTTGTAAGTTACATCAAATGTCTTGTGATTGTGCGACTGAATTTATCTGTCTATACCAAATTATACAGAAAAGCACAAATTCAGAGCATGCATTATGATTCCCATGCTTCAGCAAACAGTAAAATACCTGTTCTAAAAGGGCTTAACATGACAGGGCAATAGCAAGTACGCGCTCTCAAAAGCACCGTTTGGGGAAAAGTTAATCAAATATGAGGACATTCTCAAACCAAAAGGGCCACTTCAAATTGCTGTTGGATGAGGCAATGAGAAAGGCATTAAAGTCAAAACAACAGTTACCATGGATGTAAGTGCACTGAAACTATATGTATTATTTTATATTTACTCCAAAATAATCATAGGCAGAGAAAGAAAATCATATTGCATATACATTTCAATAAATAAATAGGAAAATGAGTAATACCCTTTTGATTAAATGCGTTTTGCTCTGCTGACTAACTACACTTTTCTTTTGGTGTGTTTGTGGCGCACAGACCCTTTTTTCTCCTTGTCCCATAAGACAAAGGCATTGCTTCAGGGAGCCACCTAATACTACGGCTAACGCTAAACTCCCCACCACTGAGCTGTGGCTAAGTGGAGCGACAACACGCTGAAGGTCCTATGGGCTAACCTACCACAGCACCAGCAAGCAATCTCTTTCACATGCTGCTCATAAGTTTCTTGAAGTTCTTCTAGGTACATCTGGATCATTAAAGAAACCGGTCCACCCACGCCAACATAAGATATACCTTTCACCCTCCTGTGGCAGTGATACTTGAATGACAGGGAAATGTAACAATATTTTGAAAAAGACAAGAATAAATCACCATAAAATATTCCAAGCTCATTTACAAGTGGTATTTCATTGCAGCTTCAAAACAAGTGACATGCTTACTGCAGCTATATAAACAAGCCCAAAGCAACATTCAGTAACACTCACTGCAATGACTAGATTCAAAAGCCAGAAGAAAATTAATAGTTCATCACTAACATTCAACTCCTCCACAAATATACCCCCAAAATGAGACAACATTGGCTGTATCAAACTGGAGTCATTCTCTGCAGTATTTATTAGCATAATCAGCATAAAACTAAATGGGATCTTCAGAGAAAGAAAAATAGGGAGAAAGCCTAGTAGCTACAGTCACAGAAATATTTCAAAATCATTGATACACATGTGTTCAAACTTTTATAACGTGCATATCACTTGGGGGCAAAGTGAAATTAAATAGCTACAGATAATTATCTCTTTTAACTTGCCTTTATTTGAAATACTGATGCTTTTCCTTCTTTTAGCTTAAGAAAAATTTTCCAGCGTACCATGGTCTCTTGATTACTACGCATTTCTAATTGTGCCAGAGAAGATATAAAGCTCTAATGTACAAAACGGGGGAGGTGGTGAGGGAGGAGCACTGTGGACCATGATAAATGCTATACCCAGTTTAGCATGCTCCTATCTTATCTTTGGTCCCATGGGTTTCGTACATTCTTTTTGGTAGCTCTTAGAAAGGTCTCTTCTGAATCGATCTGAACAACTCTGACCTGATAACCACACCTTGACCCTCCTAAGCCATCCTCAACTCATCATTTTCTCCTACGTGCAGGTCTTCCTCAAGACTTCTTCTAGCTCCTTTTCCAGCCAAGGCCCAAGCCAGAGGAGCAGAGCTGTTCTAAGGCATCTTGGTTTCTATGCCTGAAGGGCTGCTCCTCTGCACTGCCAATGCAGCTCGTGATGAATAACTCACCATCGGATGCCAACATGTGCTGCTCAATCCAAAGTCAGCGCTGTGAAACACTATATAGGATTTACATTGCAAATTATCAGGAGTAGAAGCTTAAGATAAAGAAACTACATCGGCAACATAACTAGTCATCAGAAAATGTGAATCTAATTAAAATATTACTCAAAAACATCTGTTAGGGAGAGGAAGCAGCCTGCAGGAATTATTCAGTGCTCCTGGACCCGTGTTCCAGAAGAGCTAATTATACACAATTCCTCTTAAACTTATGTTACAGAATATGAAATTGTGAACAGAGCCAGATACAATTAAAGAAAACAAAATTAGTATCTAAAATATTGCATTTCTTTTTGTAAGACCTGTATATGAAAGCAAGCACAAACAAACAATATTCCATTCTGTATTATTCTGTATAAACTAATTGCAATTTTTTATACAACTTCCGATTCTTATCCTATCTTCTATTGCAGAACAAAGAAATACAGAGCCTAGTATGTTTGTTTTCTCTTTCACTTTTAGAAGACTATGAAGGTCACAATCACCTTTTACCATTTACTTTTAAAATCTCTGACCAAGGCTATTTGCTGCTACCAATACTTCTCCTTTGTAAAATGAGGATATGCTAATATTTGTAATTCTGAAAAATACATATTTACGTTGATCTTCATCATACTCCCACCACAGTGTGAAATGAAATACTAACAAATCTGAAAATGACTTTCCTATGTAATTTAACGCACAACGAATTAAATGGGTAAAAATGAAAAAAAGGCTGAAGGAAGAAAACAATCTTTTGTCATCCACAGGATGACATAATAAATTCTTAGAAGCTCTCATACTGTCCATAAGAAATGATATTTAGATTAAACCTTGCTATTCCTAAAAGGATAATTTGTCAATATTTTCCACTTTTCTACCAATCCTGTACTGATTTGCTAGATCCTTTCTTTCTATCTCATTTACAGTAATTCTATTTGGAACAGCTGAAAAGCATTCTGCTGGGGAAAAAAGAGCCTAGATATCTCCGTATTTAAAATCTCACTGGCTGAGGAACCCACAAGAGTAATTTGACCTTATTTATCTAGTAGCCTTAAGTATAATTCACCTGTGATCAGAATTCACAAGTTTTCTTGCTAGGCTCATTTTGCACCAGCAGTGTTTTACATGCAGCTTTCAGCAGAACATCCCATACTTTGATGGAAAACAAGTTCCGACTGTCAGATCTTCTTAGTATGACTGCGACTTTTTGAAGATTACAGAGTTAAGAAATAAACTATAACAATCTTTGAAAATCTTTACAGTATAACTACAAAATTACACAGTTTGATATAGTAGCTAAGGTTATAATTATAATAATTAATATATTATAATATTTATACTAGTTATAATAATTATACTAGTTTGAAAAAGCAGTAATTCCCTTCCTGAATGCCATCATAACATTGGTCACAGTTTTACCATTCCTCTTCCTTTCCACAAATACCCCAAACTCTGATATTAACTGTACATGCTTTTCCTTATATGACGCTATTTCCAAAATCAAACACTATGGGCAGGTTTCCTACCTTTTAGATTCAAACAATATGCATAAGAATCCCTGCACAGTTAAGGGATATAAATTAGTAATATAAATCAATTTTATTTTCTTCTTTTACCTAGCAAATTACTTCTGAAATAAAAAAAAAGGAGAGGGGGGTGGAGGAATGTCACCAGATAAGTTGTATAACAATACTATTTGGAAACTATAAACATTAAGAAAAAATAGTATTTTTTTTCAATAGCATACAGGAGGAGTGAAACAGGGCCCAACTTTATCTGGGCACTGCAAAATGATTACCTTGAAGCATACTATGTAATACATATTTGAGATATCAAATTTGTGACATTTGTTAATGCTGTTGGACATACTAGATATAAATGAATCAGCACACTATTCTCCTCTGAGAACAGATTACTTTCTACCTGGGACCATCAAGACCAACACAAGTAAGTCTTCCATAAAAAGGAAACCTTGCCTGTCAAGTATATAAAGTCATTTGAGCACTGCAGTTCTAAATTAATATCTTAAGGATTAGTATTACCTACATTTTAAGATATAAGAGCAGGAATTGTTTATATTTCAAAAGAAGTATATAAAAGTAAATTACCTGCATTAAAACTAAAATAAATCATTTATTTAAAAGGAAATATGTATAACATGATTGTAGGCTGTTTCTGTAAAGTGAATTTCTGGTCTTCTACTGTGTTTTAAAGTTTAACCAAAAGAGACGAGAAATAAAACATTTTATAATAATAATAATAAAATAACATAAATAAAACATCAGCATAGACATGTCTGTTGCTTAGAACGCAACCGTTCCCAGCAATATCCTAAACTGGACCTGCTCTCATGTAGGATTAACAACACACGCTTAAAAAGTTAAAAAGTATTTTGTTCTGGGTCCGCGTACTCTCTGGAAGATTGCTGAAAGGAAGGGGCAGATGAGCCTCGTGCTTTTGCACTGCAGCACGCTGATAGGAGCCAGGTGCTTTCCGCCTGTCCCGTCTCACCTCCGCCCTCCGTGGCAGCCCAGGTAAACCGAGTTCCCAAGAGCGTCAGAAGCACTGCAACATCATTTTGCATTGTGCAATATTTGTGGAAATATTTTTCCTGCACACGCATTTCCACCAACAAAAGTCAAAAGGATCCAAAAGGAAGAAGGAGCAACAATCATAGTGCTACAGGCTCCATAGCCACATGCGCTATCCCTTCTGTGAAACACAGCGGAGCAAAGCCAAGTGATTTTTTTTGAGCTTTAATGCCAAGTTACTCATCTCTGGGATAAAAATTAGTCCTGACTGGTCTCCTCAAGCTTCCCTCCCTCCCTTCTTTTAGTTACCAATAAAAGAAAACAAAACTGCAGGGCTAAAAATAACACACAATCTTGGGTAAATATATAGCTCCATTTTACCATGCTGTAGGCAAAGGTCATACGGATTACCAAAGATACCAAATTACCAAATACCAAAAATATTTCTGCTATGTTCTAAATATTTTTTCATTATCTTTAATGTAAAATATTAAATACTGTTTGATATTTGTCCTTAAATGAATGTTCATTGGGCTTATAAAATAAATACAAAAAAGAAAGGGAGTGTTTTAACACCACTGTGTACTGATTTTAATATACCATATGAAAACTGTAAAGGTTGAAACAACAGATATGCAGATGCAATACCTTTGTCAGTCAACAAAACTAATGATGATACTTATTTCAAAGGACAAAATTTTCCCCCAAATACCGACAAACAACAATTCATCATTAACTAAATTTTCATATGTGAGCAATTTCAGAAATGAAATTCCATGAATGCAAGGTTTTCACAATATTACAGGTGAGGTGATGTTACAGAAGCATCTCATACTTACCCAAGACAATTCAGATGACTTACATTTTTCCTCTGGGACAGTAACATTTCTAAAGGAAAAAAGCATCTTATACTCTTAACTCCAGCAGAGCAGTTAAGTGTCAATGTATACTCCAGCATTCCCCAAAACTATGCTATGTTACTGCAGAGATTCATGCACTTCCTTTGACACTGAGGAGGGTTACTTGAAACAATAATGAATATAGTAGAAGCAACCAATAGAAATATTGTTTAAGCACTAGAAAAGAAAAAACACGACAGAAGCAAAAGAAGTCTTGTATTGAGAGGAAAATGGCCCTTTTCTATCAAATACCTTAGAGAATATGTCAACTGTCTGAGAAGCTATCTTAAAACTCCACAAATTCAAGAGATTTCACCATAGGGATTTGCATTTTGTGTAAACTATGTGGTTGTCCAAATCCTGTGGGTGACTGAAAACATCCAATGCATGACCATGACTTCACATACAATCCACGCCACAACAACAAGGAACACTAGGAATGGAGAGGAAAATATTAAATGATCCAGATAAAAGGGGATTAAGACGAATGTTTACCTTTATATTTTCAAGGCTACTTACACATATTTGACCTAACTGCTCTACTTGCAAATTAGTAACTCAATTTCTTAATTGCTCCATTGTAAATAGAGAGTGACAGGACAAAGCTAATGGAAATACTTCAGACACAGCCACGTTATTACAAGCAGAATCCTGCACAGGGAATCACATGCGTAACTCTTCTCAGCATACGTATTGTTATTATAATGTAGCTGTTGGCAATAATTTCCTGGAGAAATGAGAAAGTGAGAGATCAGCTTAATGACTGACTTGTTTACAAAAGAATAGTAAATAACAGCAACATTAATCCCAATGCTCTCACTGTCTTGCATTAAAACACAACACTTCCATGAAGAGCTGAATTCAGGTCTAGTTTAAACAGGGGTGATTTCACAGTAGGTCTATTGACACACACTATAAATTAAATCAGAATCTTGTCCTTAGTTAAATTCTCCCCATGTTTGAAAAACTACAGTATTCACAAAGCTGCATATTCACAATTTCAGCATTTCTTTTATTAATTAAGCATCTTTATCCTTTTAACAGATCCTCAAACTGAAGTGCAAAGAGCTGAGGTGACTTGCTCAGAGTCACCCACCTGCCCAGCAATCAAAGGATGGAACACCCCCCCCCCCCCCCAAGATTTAGGGAATTGGAGTCAAGAGCTCTATTAAATGGACCATTGCTCCCAAGGTATAAAACAAATACTTAGGTGAATTATACAATATTAATCTTACATGTTTCTGTGTCATTAAGCTCAGCTTTGATCTGTAACCTAGTACAATAAGGATTTATAAAGGCAGGCATGTGCAAGCCAGGTTAGAATGCTGGAACTGAATTCTGATCTCACCAGAATTGACTTATATTGACTTCAGTGAAGTTATATGTGATTTTAACTGGCATATTTTAAATCAAAACTTAGTCCCAGGAGTGAGAATTAGGGGACATCTGATTCTGTTGCTGATTCACTATGTGAACACAAGAAAGTAACTTATCTTAAGTGTTCCTTATTTCTCTACTACTTCTACTTATTAACATATGGCTAATATTTTATTCTGTCTTTGTAATCTGCTGTTTAAAATTCTTGATATTATTAAAACATTTATTACTCCAAATAGAATCTGATCCTGAATGCTGATGTTAAGAAGCTTCCCAATAATTTCTGCATGAAAAAGGAAACTCTAAACTGTGTATAGCATTTATTTTTTAATTTTTTCCCTTGTTTTGTTTTAAAAAAGAGAAGTATGTTATTAAAAAGAAACCCCGTGCCCAGATCTCAAGCACCCCAAAGCGATATTCCATAATCAATCTAGTCATACTTCAGCCTGTACAAACATCCTCATTTCTTGCCTACGAATCTCAGAAAATCTGTTGAGAACTATAGCCGAAGTCTAGTTTTCATAAAATTGTGCAGCCAAAGGAATGGAGCATGAATCTATCCCCAAGAATGAGTATGCATTTCATACTACACTGGAAGCTAGTATTCTGCTATTGGTCTCATCATTTAGTAGAGAAGGGTAATTAATTGCATAAAAATATCTAAGTCCATGTCAGAGCCAAGTCGAACAAGTAAGCCTTTAAAGCAGTTCAACACAATCCAACTTAACCTGAAACAGGCTAAAAATTTTGTTATTTTAGAGATGGCTCAAGTTCCTTACTTCCTCTCAGCTGAGATACAGTGCCTAAAAGTAAAAGAGCGGATGGTTGTGCTAACAAGTCAAACATGATTCAAAAATGCTTAGTAGGCATTGCATGGCATAAGCTTGGGATACAATACATTGCTTTACAGGATATCTATGCAGTTGTGAAACAGAACATATGGACTGCATGAACAATTTAACGGGGAAGAGTATTGGGACGCAAAAAGAACTTCAGTCTCATTCACACACGGGCTAGTGCACGATGCAGTCCCATGTCATATGATTTAGTTTGAGATATATGACCAAAGAGCAGCTTTTTTTTTTTTTTTTTTTTTTTTTTTTTTTTTTTTTAAAGAAATCAGGGTTATATGCTCTCCTGGACCAAATGTTTTACTTCATATAAACAAAAAAACAGAAGCAAACCCAACACAACACAATAGTGCATCTTCATACAATTCTCAAAAGCAGTAGAAAGCACTATGAAAGCAGTTTCAGGCCCATATTTTCATTCTAAGATACTGTAATTTAATTAAAAATGTATCTGTAGATATTGGAGTATGTTGTAACATAGAGCACGTATCAGCTCAGTCCTCTCAGAGACAAAACCAATGAACTCCTGCAATGACAGATACCATCATTCCACAAATGGAGGGTAACTGCAGTCTTCTTCAATGAAATAAAGTAACTATATTTAATATTGTTGTTTTGTAGTGTTTCTGTTGGAAATCTACATTCACACATCGTAGAGTAACATTGTTCATGTTAAAAAAGAGCTAGTTTTACCATAACAGAGATAAGCAACGATCCCCAAGAAACTGGCCATTCATTACTTGCAGTTAAAATATATTTTGCTTAGCCTCAGGCAAAGCTGAAGGCAGTTTGTGCACTAATAGGCTATTATTAGTTGCCATTAACATTGACAACACTAATTTAAATGGGAATGTTGGTGTTTCACGCAATCTGTTCAATGCTTCCAAAACAACCGGAGAGTGTGTTTAAACAGTGATTATTTCAGAGCTGGTCTATATGCCTGTGAAGGAAAATAGTCCTCCAGTAAATTTTCAAATGTGGCTACTCAGAATACATAATAAAGTATATTATGTTATAAATAAACTGAAGAGGAAATATGCACCCTCCATGAACCACCTAAGAGTAAGAAGGTACTATAAGCTATATAGGTCAAAGCCTAAAAATTAGATTTTTTGACCCAGTACTTAAAATTTCCTAGCAGTCTTAAATACTGATATTCTATTCTAAGTGTAGCATGTACACATTTCCAAGTAACCTTGTTTTTCTACATTAGAACATGTATTTTCACAGCAGCAGGCAGCATATGGAGCAGGCACATACCCAGAACACTGACACACTGGGTTTGACAAAGAGGAGAAAAAACAGACTGAAAAAAGTCCCTCACAATCATCAGTTCACTTTTACAGCTGTAGAGATAGTGTTGATCTCAGTTACATCCGCTCAAACTACTAGCATCACAAAGACTATGGGGTTTAAGTAAAGGTTGTGCTTCATTAGTCATTAATAACTCTACTCTCTTGCATGTTATTACTATGGATGTACTAAACTATAACATTGTTAACACTGAAGTCACATGGGCCATTTTCACTGTTTCCCTGATCTCTTCTTAACCACTTAAAAAACGTAACTGCCCTAACAATGCAGCTATTAAACACAGAAATTAAGAAATAAGTTGAACTTGTTGATATTAACATGATAAATTTGTTTACTTACTATATGTTCTTTAAGGAAATATTTTTAGCAGATTTTCATTATTTTCATCTTGATGCATTAAGATAAATAATAATTCCATTTTTCCCCCCTCTGTTACGCAATTAAAACATGCTTTTTCCTTCTGTGACACACTAAGCATATAAGCAGAAAAAATCCTGGAACAGAACAAACACTTAAAAATCTAAGCTGAAATCCCACCTTCTGTACACAGAGAAACACAGAAATGAGATATGAAAGGGACCTGTTCAGTTCTTGTTAGCATAGCCCAGAAGTCTTAGCCCAAAATTGAGTCTTAGTCCGAACTGACAGCTGAAGCTAGTATTTAGGACTCCCAGTAGTCTCTTTGAAGTCACCTGATGGGAGAGTCTTAAAGCTGCGCTCAGAAGCCAGCATGTGCAGGATGGATTGTACACAAAATATATGTGATATAAATGCGTAAACAGGAATTTATTTAGAACCTAATTTATAGGCCATTAAATTCAATTGATAAACTTCCTATTGCATAAAGATTGGAAAGTAGTCTGTCTCTAGAAGAATTACACATTTTAACAAAACCACTGTCTTATTTTTTGTCTTAGTGTAAAGACAAGTGTAAGTTATGCTATAAAAACAATACAAGTATCAAATAACCTTTTTACCTTTCATAAAATATGGAGACCTAAGGAGGAAGGAAGGAAGGAAGAAAAAAGAAAATGAAAATAAATGAGAAAGAGAAAGATCCAAATTCAGTACTACTTCTGTTTTAGTACAGCAGATGCATTTCTCTATTACCATTCTCCCCATCAGACTTCCTCTCGTGGTCAGTGTCGGTCAGCGACAAGGCGGAGTTTGCCCGGCTGGACAAGCAGGAGCTGTGCTCCGATTTCATCCCCCTCATCCACAGGCGCAGGGCACGGTCCGGCGAGGCACCACCCTCCGTCTCCGTGTCCCCGTCGGAGCCCACCTCCAGAGGGTAGCTGTGCTCGGACACCCCGTGCCCGTCGGCCTGGTAGCCCGAGCACAGGATGTGGGGAGGCTCGCAGAACTCCATGTCTGCAAGGGAAAGACGCAGAAACAGATTTAGAAAAGCAATATACATTTGATTTTCTTCTGGAGAATCTGTTTTGAGAATTAACGCTGTTAATCCTATTGGACAGGCGACTTGGTCAGTGACTCGTGGCCATCTGATCTAGTCTAAATACAATAAAATCTAGAAGAGTGTAACTCTAAAATACATGACTGCACTGTAATCGTGCCTTTTTGTCTGATAGAGATATATATTATAGCTCAAATATGTGTATTTACACATACACCCACGCAGATAGTACCACATCAATTTACAACTGAAATGAGTAAATATTAAAGACTTAGAAAGACAGATAAATGCTTTTTTTTTTTTTTTTTTTGCTATGAAGGAAACACTTTTAAAATTAATCTCACAAATCAGAAACCTCCTCAATATTTTTTATCACAGGGGAAACGAATTCAGTATTTGCAAATAGGGAATTTACAAAATTGTGTCTGACATTTTCGGTTAAACACAGAAGAAGAGAAAGGCTACTCACCAGGGAGGCGTTCTTTGAGAGTGCTCTCCTTGCATATTCACACCAGGGCTTTTGGCTCTCCAGTGCTGGTGAACTACAGGACCTTCCCCGAAGAGCAGTGGCTACCAGGACTGTACAAGTGCCCTCTCACAGCACCAAGCAATCGGGGATTAAAGAGTTGTACAGTGCTCAACGCGTCCGTTATTCCTACTAAACACCGTAAGTGCAGGGCAGCAGAACTCCGAGGAAAAACAGAAGGTGGACAGGAACCGTAATGTGAATATGCAGAGGAAACAGTCTCGCAGAACGCCGGGTAAGCAACGCACACAGGCAAAGTACAACTTTCCTTTGAGGTGGCCTCTGCATATTCTCACTTGTGCAAATCCAATTACAAGTGCAGTTCCCAGGGAGCACGACAAGGAGCTCTAATTAAATAAGGATTACCGAGCCGTACTCCCTAATTGAACAGCAGACCTGGGATGCCATCTTGAGAGACTAAATACAATCTCAAACACGTATACAGTATTTTTTTCAATTTCTAGAAAAGAAACATTAGAGACAAGGGGCACTGATGGAGACTGAAACCAAATACTCTCCTCTACTGTCATCCTAACTGAAGCCTTAATTTGCTAGACTAATCCACTTACCAGCCCGTGAGAGGAACAGTTCTCATTTTAAGCATATTCTCAGAGGTAACAAAAAGCCCTGGTATTCTCCTGAAGGTCTTGACCAGAATCTACAGACCTAATGCTAAGCTATCACACACTGAGGTTGCTCAATCTTCACTTCATCTGTGTATCTTTACTTCGCTATCCTGAAGGTCTCTGTTGCGGTGACATCCCACAAGAGCTGGCTCAGCGCTCAGGCAAATTACTTTGCTACAGCAGCATGTTTTGGGGAGGGCATGGGAAATGGGAGGACAGGGAACAGAAAGAAATGACCATGGCCTTATGCAAGGGTCCTGCAAGGTCACCGCGGCACCATGGCTGAGGAGGCAGCGTTACTGCTAGGGCTGGCCTGTGCCAGCAGCACCAGCAGTCGCTGCCCCACTCCTCTTGCCCAGACCAGGGCGGCCGGAGCAGCAAGCTGGGCACCAGGCTTTCTGCAGAGGCCTCCCTCCCCGCTCTCCCCGCTTCTCTGCCCTGGACCCACAGGAGGAGGACTTGGTCCCAGCCCTACACTTGTGAAGCTCCAGAATGACATTGCCTTCCCTACCTCTGCTCTCCAAGTCTCTCAAATGCCCTGAGGGGGTCTCTGAGGCTTGATGGAGATGGTTTGGACAAAGCAGTCCAGATGGGTGGGAAGGAGCTGCACAGCTCAGGCAGCAGGGGCAACGCGTGGCGTTCAGGCGCGTATCACTCACACAAGGCTTTCACCTATCACTGCGGTGCAGTGCTCCTTCATGCTGACCGGCAGAAGAAGGAAGAAACGGGGTACAAGGGGTACCAGGCAGGATGGCAAACACGTATGGAAGCTTGGGGTCATGACTGGCCTCTACTGGTTCTCCGTCCTACACAGATGCTCGCAAGAGAAATCTTGAACCCTACTAGGGCCCGCTGGAAAAACTCTCCATTTCTGTCCTTTGCCTGTGGCAAGGACAGCAAACACAAAACATCTCGTCTCCAGAAAAGCCCTGTTTTTCTGAGATTTTCTCATTGGGTATTGGAGACATACACAGAGGCAATCTCACAAAATGCTACTGGATGTAACTAAATAGTGTTGTTCATATAGTGCCTTATTTCAGTTTCATTTTAATTATGTATTATATTCACAACAAGCAAGCTCTACTTGGTTTAATTAGACAACATGGGCCAAATCTTTGTATGACATGAACACTGCAGACATTGATGCTGAATACTCAACCATCATAACCGCACTACACTCCTAGCTTCTACTTTCCTTTTCACAACACAAAATGAATACAAACGATCTTTATACAAAACATGAACTCAAATGGTACGTGCCAATTCTTACTCTTCTTGACTAAATTAAAAAAAAAAAAAAAAAAAAAGACTTATACATAAGCCAACAATTAAAAAGCCAACAACAGCAGTAGACTGGTAATACAGAGCCCACTATTAATGAAATAAAGACAGAATCAGATAAACAGGTTCATTCTATTCTACCTTGGAAAGATTATATTGTGCATTTAAAGGGAGGTTGTGGATGTTACTAATTCATCATACATTTTTCAGTAACAAAAACGGTAAGTAAATGCTTTCTTGGAAAACATCTGATTAAAAGTTCTGCTTAAATGAAATGAACTGCCATAAAAAAGCGACAAGAGTTTCACCCTGCATACTACACCTGAGCTCTGGAAAAAAGGTGAAAGCTAAATCTTGCTGGCAAGTAGCTCACAACCAGCAATGCAACTACCTCTTGTCACACGCAGGGATAAAGCCCAGATTGTTCACTATATCAAACAGTTATGATGGTTAACACATGCTTTAGCAGATGTCATGAAAAGGGGGAATAATGAGTACTGCCATTTAAAGAAATATATTATCAAAGAAAATTAAGATTTATCTGCTAAAACCATTAAAATTCAGGGAAAGCAAGTTTGGCTCATCCATTTGAAGAGCTGTATTTAAAAACACTAGCGGGTATAAGCAGTAATGAGAGGGTACTTCCAAAGAATGATAGTTTATTGCAGTACATTAAGAAAAAATTATATTGAAAAACCATTATTTCCTCATGAAATAGAGGAGAGCCAAGAGAATTCATTACCAGCCTTGATAATGGTCTCAATTTTGATTAAAACAGGCATACTCTAAGAGAACAATCGCACTGATTTTTGGATTTCACCCTCATAACAGCTGAGACTATTGCTCAGCTTGGAGCAAGAGAACGCGCCTACTTCCTAATGGCCCGACTCTGTTCCTGCGCACGCAGGACCCAAAAGAAGCAAGGCTCGTTTGCTGGTGCAAACTCCAACGAGTCCCTTACGGCTTGTCCCATAATACAGAAACAACCTGCAATGAACCTGTCCCATGACGGGTTTTTTTTGTTCTCTCAGAGAACAGTTTGACTCTCGTTTTCAAACTTGGAGTGGTGTGAAGTACTACAGCAACGCACGGTTCTTGGATTATTTCTTCTTCTGTCAACTAAGACGCATTCTGTGATCTCAAGAGCCACTTTGCACACCTCCTTTCCCTTTGAAGCAGATTTTGCCTTATTTTCACCAGTTAGGGAGTTACAAGCGGTGCAGGAACTTCGTGAGCCACGCGGCTGACGCCAGGCCCCCGAGGAGCGGGGCCGCGGGCCTCCCCCGTCCTGCCGCCCGCCCCGGGCAGCCTGCCTGCCACCTGCAGCCTGCAGCCCAGCTTCTGCCCGCTTGCAGTTGCGGAAGTCAACAGGAAAATTCATCCAAGTAAATCTCCCAAATGCCAATTCGATTACACGTTTACAAAGCACAGAATTTACCCTTTGGTCTGTATGTTAATTCAAAATGTAGCAGCTAGCATATTCAATATTTTAGCTATTTTTTTTCTGGTGGAGCAGCAGAAATTGACTTCTTTATACTATTACTCATATTCAACTGACATCCAACACAATGCATTCCCTTAATAGTCCGTTTCTTAAGCATACAAGCTTTTGTAGTATTTTAACTCCCACAGGATGCATTTTCTGAAAAGCACTTCAGAGTGCCAAAAGTGGCTGCTCTTAGTCTGCATATCTAACCTTGTTACCTAAAATACTACTTATTTCCACAAGGAGATAAAGTTCAAGTGGATTTATGATAGATTTAGTCTTACCAAAAAGACACACTCAGAAGAAGAATGAGGAAATATTAATATAAAATTCAAGTTTTTGCATAAACTATGGACAGAGGAAAAAGGTTGCAATTATGAATTTATATGGAAGATCACGATAGGATTTTATCCCTGGGGCCTGGCGGAATAGCCCATTCTAAGTTAAAGGTTAAAAACAATTATTTCATCCCCAATTTTTGTTAAAATATTAAAATCAAAGCAACATATAAAGGAATGTATAATATTTTATGCTATCAGGAAATGGAAAGAAGTCTGGGTCCAATTAAAAAAAATTAGCATTTCAATTAACAGAACCTTTCCTCCTGTCCTTATGCAAGGTGTTTTTTCCCTGAACAAAACCTTCACAGAGGAGCAGCCAAGAGAGGTTTTACCCCTGGACAACAGTGCCTTTGCTACCCTTTAAGCTGCTCTTGGTGCTACTGGAACCGGGCAAGCCAGGCGGCCCCGTGACACTGCCGCCGCACCGCTCAGCGCCCCAGGGAGCTGCTGAGAGCTTTTGCCTTCTCCCTCCCTGCAGGCACCTTCACCCGCTACGCGGGGACTTAGGGCAGCACCAGCTCAGCCACCGGTTCAGGAAACAGTTTACAGTTTGGATTTTCATATTGATGTAAAGCATTCATCTCAGCGCATCTTCAGGACTATTCCCTTGTCCTCCGACCGGTCAGGCGTGCCTGTGTGTCAGCTCCGCTCTGTGCGCCTCTGTTCAGTTCTTCCAGCACCAGCACCAAAAAATTAAGCAAGTGAGGGAGCATGGAGGTCCTGCTCTTCAACTCAGTAGTTCTGCAAATTTGAGTGGACTTGCAGGATTTGGGGAATTTCTACATTGCTGCCAATTGCCAAGAATGTGGCTGATTTCAATGTGGCTTAGGAGAGTAAATAAAGAAATATTTGTTTAAATAAAATATCTAGCATAAAGAAAAAGGACTGCCAAAACAAAGTAGATAAGAGAATCACAAAACTAGTGAATAAACAAAGCCGACCATAAAGAAACTTCCCTTCAATTTTTCCTATTCCTTTAAGGCAAAATGTCATTTTTTATTAATAAAAAAATGACAAATGATAATACCTACTGCTTAATAAACTTACCTGTTCAGCTAAAGAAACAGCTGTCACAAAAACACAAGATTGTTTATAAACTGGAATAGTTTGATGAGTTGCATATTTTAAAAGTTTCTTTTAACTTCATATATTTACAAATCTATTTCATCCTTAACTCTTGGTATTCAATTCTTTTTATTCTGAGGGAAAAAAACCTCAAAAACACACAAAATCAATTATCTAAATGAAAATGTAAAAATTGCTCTGTCTCCACAGCAGTAAAACTACAAAGTAAATTTGTAAACAGAAACTGGGGGGCAGAGAGCCTGATTAGCTGAAGAGCATGGAGCAAACGAAAATATATTGGAAATTTAAATCTGTATTACTCATTTCTGGCCAGTCTCCTTCGTCTTTTACACTTATTTGCGAATAACACGACTACTGGAGTCTAGAGAGCCGATCCTCTGTCAGATTCTCTATAAAGATCCTGAACAATATTGAAAGGAATTACAGGAAAAAAAAATTGTATTAACCTGAATAGTGTTATTTTTACATTAGTTACCAAACCAGTGCCTGAAGGAGTGACAACAGGAATGCAGGGGAAAAACCCCCAAGCGCTCAGGTTTTGAGATTATCCTAGGGTATAGGATTTTCTAGTGTGCTACGTATCATTGAACCTGCGTATGTGGTTTCCCACTTTGAACTCAGGCCAATAGCTTAATCAGCAAGTATATTTTATATGTTTCAAAATGAGCAGAAAGTAAGGGCAGCTACTCATGCCATAATATGATTGAGAGAGAGGGAGGAAGGGGGAGGGAGAGATGTAAATCAAATGGAGAAAGTGAAGTTCACATTCATTTTTGAAGCAATACATATGCACCGTCCTAAATGAGAAATTTTGAGGGCTATTGAGCACTCCACAAAATTCAGAGTGTTCAACGGCCCTTAAAATTTCTCATTTCTCACCTGAGCACCATGGTGTACTGGCTATACACTGGACTCAAGAATTACATGCACAGAGATCTTTAGCTATTCCATAAAGTCATCTGCATAACACAACCAGCTAGATAAACTTTTGATTTTTTTTTTTTCTGTTTACGTTTCATTTAGTCAAAGTCTTCTTTTTTTTAAAAAAACTTGTTTTCATGTTGAGAACATGCTGCATCTTTCCTGGGACAACATAATTGAAAGACATTAAACTTCAGTAAGCATTCATATGAAAATCATTGAGAAAGAGACCAAAATTCAATTAATTTGGAAAAGCACATTACATTGGCTATTAATTTGCTCTGTAAGTCTTCTGTTTATCACCAGCTACACAATTATTGCAGTCCAAAACAGATTTAAAGTTGCATTTATTTTAATAAAACAGAAAATTAATTTGATATACCAATTACACATAGGTAAATACTCTATATATAAAATATGCCATTTGCGCTTTTATACTTTCGTATCAAATGCATACTACAGCATATGTTTTCTTCTACTGCATTTCAACTTCTCCTTACATTTCCTTAACTGTAGTTTATTCTCCTATATTATTCTGTAGTTACCACCGGAGGTGCTGGAAAGTTAATAATAATAATAGTAATAATCTAATAACAAATAAAGAGAGATTAAAATGGGAGTCAGAGTCTGCAACAGCACTGAGGAGTTTCATGAAATTTGCAGATTAGGCACCTAAGGGATTAGCAGAGAAGTCTGCATGTTCAGAGGACTCTGTCTTAGAAATTTATGAGAAGGAAAGCAACTTTGTTCCTCAGGGCCTTCCCTAGAGGAATCAAAAAATGAGGCTGTACCCCAGGCCTCATGGCAAACATGTTTCTGTTCTCTTCTTCAATCCAATTCTTCAAACTTAAGAAAGAGGACAGGAGCAGAGCTGCACCAATTTTTCAACACATGCCTAGAGTTCTCAGATAGCTGCTCATTTTTGTTTTTTTTTAACTACTGCTAAAATCAACAGAATAAGGAAATGTACTTCTCAAATTCTGCATGGCATCCATCCTGATCTTATGAGGACACAGACCAACTTTTTCTTCCTCCAGAAGTGTAATATTCTTTCTGTAGATCATCAGAAATCTACAACGTTAAAGATTTGTTTTTTAAGGGTCACTAGCAAGATGCCAGAGGTGAGGCTTCTGGAGATACAACGTAGATGTACACTGTCATTATCAGATCAGATTATCAGACTGGGAATTTAATTCTTCAAATTTAAACACATCTTAAGGATTGCTGGCTCAGGCCTTTCCCATTGCTGAAGTGTGGCTTTATGATGTAAAATACTTCCACTCACACAGAATTTGTTAAAGAGAAATTTCTACCGCAGGCACTCATAAGTATCTCCTCTAATGAATTTTAGAATTATAAAACCATAGCAAACACTAGGAGGTAGCATTTAACCTAAATTTCTGATAAAAGAAACCTACTTAATCGCAAATAATGACCACACTAACTCTACTCTATTAAGGGAAAGAAGAAAAAAAATCTGATTATCACAGATGAGAAAGAACATCATTATCATCTGAGAAGAAAAATGAAGTTCTTAAAACACTACAGCTGAAATAGAGTTTGGATAAACTTGCTTTACAATACATTTAATTACAATTTCATTTTCCACATGCAAAAATGTATTAGGAAATGGAGAATTTTCATGAAAAAAAATCTGTTTTTTCTCCAAAAACTGTATTATAAAGAGAAAAACATTCCCATTCAAGAATGTTAATGTTCTTTGGTTCTGAAACCCTTTTCCAACCAGAAGCTTTGCACTTCTGGATGCGTGGGTAAGTCACGCTTTCAAGGAAGCAATAAATAATGGATCCTTTCCCTTTTTCATTAACTTTTCAACATTAAAACCAGTCACAGTCTTAGTCTGTGGACTTCATAAAGTTTGTATATAAAAAAGAAAAAAAGAGGAGACTTTTACGAAGGAGCGCTGCGCAGCCCTCGCCCGACGCGATGTCCAGCGAGGCGGGATCAGCCGGGGGCTCTGCCGCCAGCTCGGAGGCCTGCGCGCGCGGCGGGCAGCGGCCGAGCGCGGCGGAGGAGCCCGGCCTCGGGATGCGGCGCCCCGGGCAGCCCCGCAGAGCCAGAGCGCGAGACGTTTATTCGCTTTAGCGTTTGTTTGGATCTCAGGGCTTTTCTACAAAGGCTGTACGTGACTGGCCAACAGGCTTTGTATTTTATTTTTTGCAATTATTCTGTTGTAGTAAGTCACAGAAACGAGTACCTAAGTGAGGTTTTATTGCCCTCTCAAACCCCAGTAAGCAGCCAGTACGCTAGGGCAAATACTATGTAGGATAGGAGGGTGCTGCTTTTTCCATCCATGTCCTGCTACCTCCAAGCGTGTGGCTGGGCTTGGGTGAAAAAAAGGCAAAGCAGGAAGAGGAGACTCTATCCAAGCAATCGTCCCCTGTCCAAACCAACAACGCCCCGACAAGATCAGCATATGTATCCTCTCCTTTTTTGTTGTGAATCAGCTAGAAATCCAGAGCAGAAAATTTGCTATCAGGAATCAAAAGAGAAAAAGCTGCAAGTGAGAGACAAAAGGCAGCAGCATCGAGAACGACCGTTCGTAAACCTTGACAGGCACTGCTGGCTTCGCAGGGTGAACTCTCTGCTGTAGTTTTGGACAAGTCAGGAAACAGAATGAACCAGAACAATGCTATTTAATTCTTTGAAAACTGTCCCTTTCTGATTACTCAGTTAAAGCTTGGTGAACCCCAGCCTGCCAGCTTCCAGTGCCACCAGGTCTGCTGGGCAAAGGCAGCAGACCCACACTGCCGCCAACCTCTGCGGACCATGAACGCTGCCGGCCCTGCGGGTGCGGCTTGTTCCTCTCCCGAGCACCCACTGCTAAGAGGGATGTCGAATGAAGACAAGATTTGAGAATTTCACCCACTGGCTTGGTGTGATATCTGACATCTGCAGAATAACATACTTCATTTTGTACTTCTTTCTCTCTCGTTTTTATATATGCATACATATGTGTGTGTATATATATACACACACACACACATATATGCATGAAATATTACATATCCATAAATATAGATACAGAAAGATATAAATGTAAAATTGCAGAATCGTAAAACAACTTAGGTTGTAAGGGCCTTCAGTGGTTGTATTGCTCAAGGCTTTTGATGAAGAGTATTAAAGTCCATTTACTGAGCAAGGACTGCTATCGTCAAATGCAGAGCACTAAGAAGCATTTTAATACCAGGTGACGCTTTCAAAAGAGGCAGGGTTATGCCCCTAAGAATAAAGCTTAATATCCAACTTTGTTTTCATGATTTTGAAAAACCCATCCACACTGATTAAGGTTTCACTGTTAAAAATGAAATGCTAAAATATCCCATTTGCCCTGGATATTCACTAACTGCTTTTTAATATGTAATCACCTTTCCCACTAAAAATCAACTCAGACTGTGAGATAGCTCCTACTTGAGTTTAGGACAGCTAAGCAGACTGACTTTGTCCTTTTCTGGATTAGGGGTGCACATATTTGCATTTTTTCTTCTTTTTTTTCCAGGTCTCTCGCTCTGTATTTCAAAAATTTACATGTAGCAGACATGATCTCAATACATGAACATCTACGATTCGTGCAGCACTTTCTTGAAATTAGATTAAACCACCCAAGTAACATCCAGACCAACAATGTACTCTTCTGATTCATCTTGGAACAAGCGAGTGTGCGTGTTGTGCATGTACAAGTGCGCACAGCGCACACACACCCTTTAGTACTTCCATTCACTTCCAGTTACTCCCAGTTGCCAATCTGACATCAATAACAACATGTGAAAGACAACTTGGCACATTTACTACATTTGATTAGCCAATCGAGGATACAGATTGTCAGTCAAATAACACCTCTTTCCCCAAAAAACTCTTGAGGGGATAATTAACAAATGTTCCATCTGACCAAGAAATGGGAGATTAAATTGCCTTCAAAAACTTCTGACCACTTCTATCCCCTTCTTTCTTCAAGTGCTCAATTTACCAAAGGGATTTCAAAAACGGCAGGTCAAACTTAAAGGTCAGCCATACTGCAGCTTAAGTAATATTAAAGCAATTTGACAGAAATTAATGTTTTCAAATTTCTTATTTTTAATATATATAGTCACAGTAACTATTTTACAACTGTTTATACTCATTTCCTTCCAGCATCTTTATTAGATTTTCTAGTATTTCCAGATACTATTATTTCTTCTAACTACATTTCATTAATAAATTACTTTAACTATAAAGACTACCATATTCTGTCTCATTAGCTACAAAATGGGGTCGTATTTTTGCTTTGATACCACCAAGATATGTCCAAGTAACTCAGCTGAAGATAGTGGGGTCATTCCAGACATGTGCCCCCAAAACCACACTGTGATAATCTTGCATAAACACCACATAGCATCATTACTGTTCAAGTTAAATAAACAGTTCTCAAAAAATATTTGACCCCAAAATGCATAATGGGAAAGATAAAAATGTGAGCCATTTATGTCAGTACAATAAACTGAGATTCCTAGCTTATTACATGTTACCAACAGAATCGAGAGCTGTTAAGGTAGAGAAACTGGGCACAGACGGGAACAATGACTATACTTCAAGAACATTTTTCAAAACTAATCTGATAGCATTTGTTTTTATGTTGTTAATCTACTTAAAGAGGTACTACAAGATGGCCAAGTCCCTGTATTTTAGGAGGGGCAGATGTCTGGAATACCAAGTGCTGTTTTCATCTCCTTTTTCATCTCGCCATTTGATGTGGAGCTCCGAAAGAGGGAACAAGTACCACGGTTCCTGATCTATGCCAAAGGGAATCAAGTACGAGACGAATTCCAAAGCACACCAAATCAAAGACTGCTGTACATTTCCACTAAGTTTAAACAAGTGCTTTGAGTCTGCATGATCTATCGACAAAATTTATCAAAGCTCTGGGAACAAAAGAACAAAGCCACTATACTGAGATAATTCTAGTATTTTAATGTGGGTAGGAGGACTTGGCTACATTTTTTGGAGCTCCTGACATTTTCAGCTACCTTGCACCTTCTTAATGTGAGTTCTAATTGTTTCTAAATACTACATAGCTTATTTAGGTGTACAATACTCATTTTAGTAGCTGTTCTAGGCACTGACTTGGAAAACTCCAGCCTGTGGTTTAACCACACAGTATCTTATTATCTTTATCTTTCAGTCAGACACAGCCATATACTTGATACTTAGCCAATAACAAGTCACTGCCTGGTAAACATTAAAATGTGACTTCTGCTCTTTGAAAATGAGAAGGCAGGCACCGGCTCTTTCTAATGCAAACATAACGTTGGCTTCATCGTCAAATCAGTGGATTCAACTGTATTGCTAATGCGTATAAAGCTGTTTAGGAGGCTGATTACCTAACATGAAATATCTAGAAACCGGTAACTAAACAATGGACTATATTAGAGAAATCCTCAAAACGGAAATCAGAAAATGAAATTATTAGTTTGGATCTTAACCGACTGAAAAACGGAGGCAGAACGAACCACGGTGTTAGCATTCCACACAGAAACAACTTCTAACATTTCCTGAGGTCTGCCGCTGAGCGGTTTTCTGGTGGGATAGCAAATGCGCAGCCCCGGCCTTCCATCATCGTGGCATCCCTCACACTCTGCTCCCACGACCCCGGCTCAGCAGCATGCCACGGCAGCCTATGAACTCACCATAACTCTTCGCTCTGCAAAGAAGCTGCTTGATCAATGATGCTTGGGAAAGCCAAGCTATGAGCCTCCATAGCAGCTGAGAGTACTCTAACCCACAGAAAATAAATCAAACCAAAAGGGCAAGATATCTCACTAACAGATTAGCCTACAGCAGCCCTGTAGACTCTTCCATGCCCTGAAGGAAAGCCTGCCACGGGCAGATAAGAAAAGCTCAAGTTCAGTATTGCTGCAAATGTTTCGTGCCTCCTTACTAAAAAATTCACACAGTTGGGGGTGAACTAATTGAGGTGGTGGAGACAGTAACACAGAAGGCATTTAAAATGTAATTAAACCATGATCAGAAAGGGGACACATAAGGGAGAGAACACTCAAAATGAAGACTCCAGGGAAATACCAGCGTCGAGCAAAAATGAGAGCAACTGCGTATTAAACTGCATTCAAAGAGATTCCTATATACTGCTAAAAGAATCTGTGCAGTTATCAATTCAAATACTAAGGCCATTGCTAATCAGGAGGAGGAAGTACAAATTTGTTTTAGACTGGGGACCTGAGAGCAGGAGCCACCGGCCACGGGTGACTGCTGCCGAACAGGGGCAATCCCTATCTTAATTCCTAGGGTATTATTCCAAAAAAGCATACTTTACTGTCTGCTGTTTTGGAAGGACTGTAGCAACAATTGTTTCATATACTGAAATGCACAGTTCACACACACACTCTACTATATACATTAAGGTGGGGTAAAAGAGTAAAAAACAGGTAAATATAAACCTTACAGTGTTAACCTAATGGATGTAACAGATGTTCCCTTTGTGACAAGCTCCGCAGTCTGGAGTGACCTGAAGTGATAGTCTACAGAGTGCAGTTCCTACTTTTCCCCCCTCAATGTTAACTATTTTACAGCAAAAAATACAAACTTCTATCCAGCCTCAAAAGGAATTGTTTTCGGATCAACAAAAAAGAATATTTACATATCCTTTTGTCCAAAGCCTCTTTTCTATCTAGTAGACAGTTTTATGCCTTAAACAGACCTTAAAGCCCTTTTCCATTGTTTTTTCCTATTAAATTTGTTTTGTGCAAGCATGCTGAGTTCAGAGTCTTCATGTGAAACAGTTCCCCTTTACAAGTCACCTGTGGATTCTGTTTTTCTTCACATTACCTACTACTCAGTATCATCTCATTTCTCTGCCAGCTGCCTCACCAGCTCCTGAGCTGCACCATCTCACACTGTGTTTGATATTAGACACAGCGGTGGCAGAGCAAATTGGAAATAAAGAGCACAGCTGATCAGGGTGACTGGCAAAGGATGCAAGTGGCAAATCTAGAAGTGGCTCTGAATCAAAACATGTTTGTAGGAACTTAAACCACATTACCGTTTTAAGAGCAAGACTCGCACTGACTTTGCTCTCCTCAGATGGTGCTTAGCACCAGCAGCCAGCACCCGCCAGACTGAGTGCTGAACCAGGAGGAGGCATCTCCTAACGCTGGAGCTTCCTCAGGAGGGAGAAAGGAGGAGGAAAGGCTTGGACTTGGAGAGCCCAATACCGAGAAAGATGAACAGAGAATTACAGTGCTGTAATCAAGAAAGTGACTACAGTACAGCGAACCCTTTTCACTAGGCTAATAAGAACTATTTCCCTGGACGGTCTTTTCAACAACGACCACATTCAGAAAGCAGCGTACAGCCCTCTCCCCACCCCTTCTCCCCTATCTCTCTGCTTTATTTCTATTCAAAATGGATAATGTATGAACAACAGGGAAAGAATGGATGGACGCTAGGACAATAACCAGAGCACTGAATGAGAGGCAACCTTTGGATGAACTGTTACAGAAAAATTTACAAGATATTGGCCAGAAAATTTCACAAGTCAATGTTTTCCTTTTTAATACAGCTGTCTGCCTCCTTAGACCAGCTTGCTGAAATCCTAACTGCCAGATTAGTGGAGCAGGTTTTGAGGATGACTTTAAGAAATAACAACACAAATAATGTAAAATTTTGTCATGAATGTTGCCAAACACACCAAGCAAGTAAATACATCAGTTATAGAAAATCTTGTATTGAACCCTAACCATTTCAGATGCTATGACTGATCTTCTCTAACTGCTTCTATTCTATTGCAGCTACTTTTTATTTAGGGCTTTTATTCATCTTAATAATAATATTTGCACAAAAGAAAGACAACTGCCTTTATGTTCTTTTTTTTGCTTCTTCAGTAGGACTTAGTTGGCATTTCAAATATTTTATGCCTATAAGTCATCTAAAGAGATCATAAAACTAAATTGAAATACATGTATTTGCTAGCAACATTCCACTTATTCCACTCAGTTGACAGTCCAGAGAAATCCATTACAACAGCCGATTTAAGGACTGAGATTTTTTTAAAATCTCTATAACTCTTGGGAAAAACTTGAAAATACTGAAATGTAATGCCTGAACATTCAATCGATCAAAGCATATATTCTCAGTTAGAGTACAAAGTTGCAGGAAACAACCTTGTTTATGTCCGTTATGCCGTTACCTCAAGTTCAGGTATGGGATTTAAATCAGCACATGGAAAGATGAGTGGCAGATGCCTCTTCTTTCCCTTTCCTAAAACCTCAAGTATTGAATAAAGGGAAGGAAGGATTTCCTAACCCCGGTCATGGCCATTTCACGCAAAACTTGCACCTCAGATGATGGAGCATTATTGAAGCATGAAGCTTCATGCTGCCAGAACAGTGGCAGGAATGGTTGGCGGTGTGAGAAGTTTGGTTTATTCGCGTGGAACTGTTGAGGAATGATGATAATTATCTGTCAAATGAATAGTCATCACATGGGTGAATACGAGGCTGAATACTTCACTGGAGAGTGGGAATAACGTGATGGAGAAGTTGGCCAAAGCAGACCTGGTTTACTTTGTACTGAGGGCTAGTGCAGCTGCATGACATATGGACGGGTGCCAGGAATTCATGAACTGGAGAAACAGCCTGCAATAAGCAGCCGCATTCCCTGTGTTAGTCTCTGAATACAGGGCAGAGAGCTATCTAAACATACTTTGATAGCCCTGAAGGTGTGCTCAGCCCTACAGCAGTAAATACAGGAAGAAGTAAATAGCATTGATTCTATTGATTCTGGAAGAAGTAAATAGCATTGAGGTACCCAACATCACCTCTTCCTGTTCTCCATAACTCCAAAATCTTCCCCTATCACAGACCACCTCCTTTAATTAGAGCAATAAAAATTTTCAGAGGCAGCAATTTGAAAAGGTACACTCTGCCTGCTGATTTCTTTGCTACTGGTACAACCCTCTGACTAGCTGGTTTGAATACCTGGCACTTGACTCAACAGAACGATGATCATCAATGTGGGACTTTAGCAGGAGAGTTTAACTCTGTTTGTAAACCCTTTTTTTGTTTTTTTAAATAAATGTCACCAGACCGCAGAAGTCTAGAAAAAAAAGAAGTGTTTAAGCGTGTAAGAAGTTCTCAACTGTTTAAAACAAATGCAGAAAGTAAATTGGATTATTTTGAAGAATCTTTCCTTTCATGACCAGAAATGAGATGAATAGCTACATGGGATAACAGAGACTTCAGGAAACAGAGAGGAACCCAACAGGATAATGAAAGAAAAAGGAAACACTCTCTGTATCTTCTGGTTCCAAAAAAGCTTTAAGTGAATCTACACTGACTTTAAATTGCAACACAGCAGTATTTAAGTGAATAACAGTAAATAAATGTATACGATGGTGAAGGTTGTCATTAGAAATGGTACACACAATGTATCCCCATCTGCATGACAGCTTTGGAGTCACATGGAAGGCACGTGCAATCCAGCCAGCTGACCGGAGCCATCACTCACTTTCTGTGTTTGTGCCATCTCTGGGAAGCAAGCCAAACTTTAATAATGGATAGTAGTATTAAAAAATAAAAATAAAAAGTGTAGGGAGGATCCAAGAGATATTGTGAAGACATGGATCATGGAGATCTTCAAAAATCTGATCCAGCAGCTAAAATTTAAACATGGACAAATAATTCATTATGTGTTTTTTTTTTTAATTGACTGAAAGCAGATTCTTTTTCTATACACAGAATAAAAGCAAATTATTAGAATCACTCTTCCTGAACACCTAAACTCTACAGATCAATAGCGGACAATCCATTGAGAACATTCAGTAATCGCTACTACTATTTCAGCTTAAACTAATGTCAAATCTATAGGTACAATTCTCACTGATACTAGGAAGAACTGTATCCCTAGAATCGACAGCTGAAGTTAATCCTTTGAGAACCTGTGTACAAAGCAAACCAGACAAATAAACCCCATTAATATGTCCTTTCTGAAAGCATTAATTATATATTTCTGATAAAGCACTATTCTATGTATGCACTGACACAAGCTACATTATTAACAATTAAAACATTACATGTTAAAAAATTACATACAGACATGATTATTTTCTGATTTGCAGTAATGTGACTAGGGAAGTCAAAGGACTGACTGCATACAGACTTAGTATGAATGACAGAAGAACTAAGACTTACTTTTTTTCATATTATTAGCCATAAGCAGAATACACAAAGTCCCAATCCAAAGAGCAAAGCACAACACAAATGCACATCTAACAGTCTCTTTAAAGACTAAAAATCTGTAAAATCTAATGTGTTATTGGCATTATATAGCAAAGTGAATCCTTGGGAAATGAGAGAGGAAAAAAAAAGATCAACAGAAGAACCTAAAAAATATCCAAGTAAAAATCCTCAAAGAAAGTTTAAATGCTGAAGAAGCGATGAAGAAACTGTAAAGCAGAAATTCAGCCACCTCTTCGGCATAACACAGTACGGAGTAAGGTGCCCAAGTCCGTTTGCTCAGTTAGTTTTACCTCTGGCAGTGGCATAAGGCCCGTGCTGAAGGCAGAGGCGGCAGGGAGGCTTTGCCACACGCAAGGTGAGTGGCGTTGGGACACTGAACCCTGCGCAGTGCTTGGTAAGGTGGCACAAACAGATAATCCAGTACATTTATTACTCTCTTGCTCATTTTACTTTTCTAAACAGAACACACTAAATGCTGCTGAATACTACAGAACTGACTCAGAGAAGCTGGATACACAGGAAGATAAGAGGAACGTATTCAAAGGAACAAAGACCTACTTTGTGTGACAGCAGTGACGATGGGTGGAGGGGTGCTGTCAATGCAGATAGGTGCACTGTTATGTTCATTATTATTTTTATATAACAGGTAATGACAAGATGGTCATCCAACATATGCTCACATGAATGAGAACTTATCCCGTAAGAACAGGCAGTTAATTTCCTTTTGTACTCTTTCTACTGAAATACAAGGACTTTTTCATACCATGCCTTTCTCTTTGAGAATTTTGTATTGAGATTTCCTTCCAAAGAGCCACAGAGAAATAAGTTTTGTAATCCAACACCACACACATGGTGAGAAAAGAAACTACAGTGACAGGAAATTACTGATGCATTTTCCAAGCAGCACAGGGGAATGCATTTGGGAACTACTATTAGATATTTCTAATATTTATGTGTTCAAATATGTAATAACTGACTCCAAATGTAGAATCAGGGAATACAAAAATTATTCCAATGTTTGCATACATGTACATACACACTTCCAAATTTGCATTTCCTTTAATCTCAGAAAAAAATTCTGGATATTTTTCTGGAGTAGACAGGGTGCAAAACTGCACCTTAAACTAATGCAGGTAAAACTTGCATTGTACTGTGTCAATACTACACACACTCCCCTCTGTATTTATACACACGTTTGCAGTAATGAATTTGAAAATTCCCACGAAAATAACAATGGGAAAATATTGTAGACAAATTTTAAAATCAATTCCTGCCTCCAACTGAACTAAATAGCTGCATTTCTGTAGAACACTACATGATCCTTTTACTCAACTAAAAATAATTAAGTAACAATCTCTTCAATTTCATTACTAAGAAGGATTAAGGGTAGGAATCAAAAGTACACGGCAGAAAACCACATAATCAGTGCCCTGATATGATTTTCAATAAAAATTAAAAAATTACAATATCTTCAACGTAGCAGCATAAGAAATCACAGAACTTTTTCTTCATGCCAATAGATGGTGAAATAAAGAGGTCAAGCTGGCAAACCATTAATTTCATGCAAGTGTTTGAAAGGGAAGAAAAAGTTTGATATTTAAACAATATTTCAATGTCCTCTTTGATCAGGATTTAAAACTTTCATTACTAAGAAAACTGTATGCCTGTTTCACAGGCCACAAAAAGGCATCTGAAAAAGAAAACTACATCTTTTCTATATTATTGCATTAATTATATTTCCACTTATCATGAATGTTTACTTTTATTTACTCACGTCTTGAACAGTCTTGAAGCAAAGCATGCAAGTCCCTCTGTCAAATGCCGGAAGTATAAAATTTTATAATTAATCAGTGAAAGCACAGAGAAGTTTCCCTTTTTTAAAATGAGAAAAACTAGCTACCAATGAATTGAACGCGTTAGGAAATTAACATACCAGTAAACAATCAATCACTACTTTATCTGAAAAATTTTTTTTTTAATTTTTACACATAACAAAAATCTACTCCTAGGATACATTGTTTCAGATTATGATGTTAAAATTACATGTGAATAATTTTTGCTATGTAATTTTAAATGAATAGAAACTTAAATTTTTAAAATACTTCTAAATGCCAACCATTTTCATCCTACTAAAATAGCTGGAAGCAAGGGAACCTTAAGCACTTTTGGCAAATATTTTGCTGCTTACACTGCTGTCCACTGTACATCAGAAATCCAAAACTATCAATACTGGGCAAACGTTAGAAAGCTTAAACAAACTCTCTGATAGAGCACATAGTTTAAAACCACTGAGTCGTACTACCCCCCTACTTAACCACTATTAGACCAACGCACCTTCATTTGTTTAAATGCAAACAATCTTATTTTATGTTTATGTATTATTATATTATATAGTATTATATATAATATATATTATTATTCTCATTAATTAATGTGTTTATTAATTAGTGAGAAAGCATCTAACAAATCGGGTGAATAAAAAACTCTCCATTCACTGGGAAAACTGGAATTCAAATAAATTTAAAAATTAGATCCAAATATAGATTAGCCTCAGTAAGCTTAGCTACTATTAACTTTATTAACAAAGTTTTGCAGAGCAGTTCATGTATCTACAATGGATTTTTCTCAATACTTGAAACAGTTACACAATTTTTTCACCTTGTGGTAACATCCTAACAGTAACACTACCTATTTTTGTAAGCATGAGGAGTGATTACATTCATTCATTCCCTCCTCCTACAGGTCACCTCCACTGCTTTTGTCCAAGAGGCAGCAGCATGTTTTTTATATTATGTGTAATTTGTGATGTTTAGAGATGCCATCTACAGAAAAGTACTGCCTCTAGGTTTTAGTAGGTCTTAAGAACCCCTAGGATTTTAAAGTTAATCCACCATTCTTTATAATTTCATTTCTATTTTTGGAATTCCACTGCTATACAGCACTCTAAGAATTCCAAGAAAAATGCCTTAATAGTAAAATGATATAAGCAATGTTTAAATTAAGAAATATGCACGACAACATTAATTTCACTTATCAATAGACATTGTTAGGTTTCACCTACTTGTTCACTGGAATGGGTGTTTTAAATGTCTTAAGCAATTGATTAAATAATTTATTTAAAATTAAACACTAACCAAAATGCAGATGAGAATGCACACTATTTTTTATGGTGCTATCCTGGGAGAGCAAACAAAAGAGGGAAACGTGCTATTTAAGGAAATATTCCAACTGCTTTTGCACATCTCGAATGCAACCAGAACCTCCTCTGCTTCACACGGCTGGCCGCTGACTGCAGACACAGCGGCCTCCCAGGAGCCCCGCTCAGAGCTCCGGCGAGGACGCTCCCTCCCAGCGATGGACCTGTCCTGCCCAGGCTTGAAAGCAAGCCCTCCTCCGCGCTTCCAAAGGACTCGCCTTCCCCCCAGTTTCAGAGCTCTGTGAACAGCACGAAAATCAGGCCTTTCTCTTTCTGCCCAGCTGATCAAACTTCATTGCAGGTCGCAGGCAACCCAAAGCACCTGCTCTGCCCCAGGGAGCACCCCGGGGGGTGGCTGGCTTTGCAAAACACACCGCTGTCCCATCCAGCTTGCGAAGGAGCACGCTGCGGAGCTCGGCACCGCGCTCGCCTGCTCAGAAAGCTCCCTGCGGCGCGGAGGCACCGGCTCCTCCGCAGCCCGCGGTGGGCAGCGAGGGGGCTCTCGGCATGTCCACCTGCCCCCCTGCTGCAGGCCACCCTCCTACTGCTGCTCCTCTTCAGCTACGAAACAGCTCTTCCCTCTGCAGATTCCTAAGCTGTCTTTGACGATCCTGCCCGAGCGACTGTCCCTTTTGGGGGAGAGGGGGCAGTTCAGACGTCACCCGTGAAGCTCAGTCCCTTAGGTCAAATCAAGGCACCACTGAACCTAGCCCATCAGACACTGCCATTCTCAGCTATCATAAACTCGATATGAGAAAAGCTGCAAGACTGGTCCTTCCGATACTCTGTTTCTGAGCACGGTCCTTAAGACAGTCCATTGCTAGCTTCTTTCCAAGAAGAATCAGAACTTCTGTAACAGTTATTAATTCCAGTCCATTAATACTGAATAAAGTATCGTTAATCTTTTCAAAAGTTTATATAGCTTGACTTCTGTTTCGTTAGTCACCATGCTAAGATTATGATTTGAATTTGCCGACTTCATAAGCTCCTGGTGATTTTCACACAAACTAGTTATATTTTGATACGCAACTTTTCTAGACTCTCCGACTGATTCCTGAGGTTACAGCAGGAATTGGCCGTACCAACCTTACTCAGTACTCATTCCTTTACTGTGTAACTGGCACTTGTAAAAAATCAGTCTGCTGGTGCTGAACATTACCTTATTCCTTTCATGCTGCTTTTCCCATCTGAGCTAAGGATACTGCATCTACTCGCAAAGCCTTCCAAATGAGTGACAGTCAGTGGGAAACAGATTTTTGAGCAGCTTCCAATAAAACTGAAGCTTTGAAAATAGAACCTTAGATTTTAAATCACATATACAATTTACTTCGCATAAAGTATTTGAGTCTAATTCTCGAAGGAAATACTAATTCAAACTCTAAATGACTCAAGATATACCCACCCTGCTGCTTCACCACATTACCAGCAATGTCATCTACTCACTGAGTTACTTCTTGACACTTCTTTATTTCAGGAGGTACAAAACCTTCTGACAGATACATAATTTAGAAACACCAGGAAGAAATGTTATTTTGTTTCAGCATCTGCTCTATAAATGAAGATAAGCAAACCAGATTTTATTTCTAGTTCCAGAAAGTAAGACAGCTCTTCTTTGTTTCAAAAAGAGTGACATAAAAGCCACAGCAAGAGTGTGTATAATAAACTGGCTTGTAGGACAGATGCGGAGTTGTTTACTTGTTCCCATGGTCCAGAACACTTGCTTGGTTCTTCTGCCTTGACATTTGTTGATATCTCTGCTTTAACTCACAGAAGATCTTCTTGGACACTTTGAAGTGTTATGGGAAGATGCTCTATTAATTTAGCAGAAGCATTTCATAGATATTCTGGTATCATTTGCATGCTCTGACAAATATAATTCCAGGCCAGAATGCACAATATATTAGGGTGACCCAAAAGCTTAAGACGCTACTGGAGAGAAGCATTAGCATTGGGTGATGGTTGCTGTAAGGACTGCTATAACTTGGCATCTGTGAATGTGACTGGGTTCCTCTCTCCTGATTTTTATTTCTATGACTTCTGGTATTTTGCACTACAGAAAATCGGTGATTCTGAGAAGTGAATGGAAATTTGAATGGTCTTTTACATCTGTACACTGCAAAATGGATTTTTATTAAGCTTTTTTTAACATTTGGGAAATTTTTTTTTTATTCCTTAGATGAGATTTGTTGACGGGATTGGAAATGAACTGTGATCCTTCTCTGAATTATTTCTTTTTACCCCCTCACTCTTTTCCCCTCTCATATATTCATTTTTTTTAATCAAAAGAATTACTTACGAGAATGAAACTATTTTTGATAAATACATGACATTTTTCACTGAGATGCTGGTAGACATTGTAAGGTTGGAAACAGCATTATGGAATGGGGACAGCAGGTTGCAAGGTTTTATAACACATTTGTCATCTAGTAAGGGAGAGTCCACTTCAGTCTAGTGGGAAAAGAGACTTTGTACACGCTGTTTGCACATGTATATTGATTTGACAAGGGGGGAGAAGAAAAGTATTCCTACCAAGAGATTTTAAAATGAAGCCACAAAAGACACAGTATCCTCCCCCAGCTTTTCCAAGGAGAGAAATTTCCAAACACTTGGCAAATCAAGAAAGAACATTTACAGGAAGCCTGAGTCTTTTGTGCATCTTTTCCCCTCCTCAGAGTTTGCAGATAGTCCCCGCTTCGAGGAGAAGGCTTCAGTCCAGGAAGCCACAGGGAACTCCCCGCCACACCGGCTTTCTCTCCGAGACAGTAACATCATTATAATTAGCACACAGCCGACCAAACAAAGCACAGCACAGCGCAACAGGAACCCACAGCCCTGCAAGGGAATAGAAGGACACAACGCACCACAGCTTTAAAAGTGTGGATTCTTTTTCTCCACTCCATGTGCAAGTTTCTTGGATGATATGAAGCTCAAACACTAAGACCAGATGGCATAAAATACAGCAGCTTGAGACTGAGTTTATTAGCTATCGCTTCCCTCCGTTAGTATACACAGAAATCTGTAGGGCCTTTAAATCAGCTTTGGGACTGAAAGATGAGTCCCTGTCGTGAGGACAGTAAAAGGTATATATTAAATATCCCTAACACTGACATCTCTTCTCTGCTATGTTTCAAGTTCCTGCTCCAAAGTATGTAGGTACAAAACTTACTTAAACTAGGTTCTCAGAGGATTTTCTAAAATTAGCAAAAATAATTTTGAAGACAAACAGTAAGGAAAACTGCAGTGTAAAGGTTAAATGTTTGGCATATACAAACAAATGAGAACAGATTCTTATAATACAAAGTCCCTCAGCATTTCTGAAAAAAGCCGTATCTAATAATAATGTATTACCAGAAATCTTTTCTCTCCTCTTTATTTTCTTCCATAAAGCTACGGATTTTAAAGGTAAGAGCTTACAGAAACGATTGGTTTCTCTTGTAACCAACCTGTTCCCAACCTTCTTCCTCCAGAACTTGGGAATGGTTCATTCCCTGATGCAGAGTACCATCACCTTCCACAGCACCTCAACACTTTGTCCTAAACAAACTACGCAGCTTGAAGGTTAAAACAAACAAACAAACAAAAAAACCACCACCCTTCATTAAACCCACAAATATCATCATAAAGAAAACGCTGAGAATGAGAAAAGTATCTAGGTGCCTAATGAAGAGTTTAAACCTACCTTATTTCTAAAAGCCTTCATGACAGTGGTTCTTTTAAGGGTGACTTTTACTTTTTGTTTCACATTTTTCTTTGCCCTTTTCAAAACTAATGAACCCCCTCCCGCAGCAAACATAGAAAATACATTTTACCATGTCCCATTTACACATCAATATATAATCATTAAAATATTCTGAGGCAGTCTTTATCCCATGAATAATATTAGCCAGGCTCCAAAATATGCAACTAGCAGGTAAGAGCTATATTGAATTATTCTACCCTCATCTCAGTAATCAGGAGGGTAGCACTGACATGTGAACACTACCTTTTTAATATCCTAGTGAGAGTTTGGGGATGCACCTTAGTAAAACTTTTCCCCTGTATTAACTGCTCTTTAAGGAGGTTTAAAAGCATGGAAGGTTTAAATTCAACAAGGAAAGACTCAGCTTTCCAGGTTTCAGTAAAGTTATGCCAATATACACAAGCTGTAAATATGACTGTCAAAGTTAAGTAATAAAGTCTTCCAAATCTCTATGAAAGTGATGAAAAATCACAGGCTTTCTGTTGGCATTAATTTTCTCCGGGAGGGCTGATGAGACCATGAACTTGAGGTATGCTAGAATATTATTCTACTGTTATATATAACAGGTTAACGGAAACAGCTGATAAAAATTGGCTTTTTATCATCTTTATGTGTCATTTAAAAATACAGCAATTGAAACAAGGAGCACTTGCTACAAACAGCCCAAATTCTACTCTCCATGGCCCTGGTACAAAGCAGATTCACAGGCCTGGATGGAGTAACATCATTCTTAAATCAGAGAAGAACGTAGTCACTGTGTAAAAAGCTTTTGCTGCTTCATAGATGACAAAAAAACACCATGACATTTTCCTGACAGGACAATTTCCTACTAGTACTTGTCAGCATGCCCTATATTTATGTCTCTGATGTTAAATAAAACTGGTTTTGACTGGTCATAAGAAGTCAGAGTTGCTTGTGTTTCAGTCTTCCTTCCTGGTAAGCTTAAATTTGCTGAAGTTAAAAGCATAACAAAACAGACTGCCAATTCCTGCACTCTAGACGTAGCTTTTCTTTTCTTAGGAAAAAAAAAAGTGCTTTTCAGCATCAGAACATTTCTGTTTCCCCATGTTACAACCAGAGCTAGAAAGCTGCGCAAGTGCAGCAATGAGAATCCGATGGCAAAAGCAGTAAGTTAAGCATCGGGGACGAAAGAGAACAGGCCTGAGGCTGCAGAGCCCAGCTGCGCTATGTGGGCGGCCGAGGCCTCCTCCCGGGGCCCACGGAGACCGCTCTGGGAAGATCTCGCGCGTCTAGCTGCATCTGTGTACTCGGGGCGCCTGCAGACAGCTCAGATACCTTTTCTGCATCAGGTCTGCGCTGTCACCAATCTTCAGCTTTTGTCCTACAAACGAGCTTTCTCCTCACTTCTCAGACCAAAAGCAGAAAACATCCATTTCTGGTGAAGTATTCTAAACTGTTTCCTAGAACTACTAGTAACACTAGGTTTTTATACATGCATTTACCAGAAGATATTTGCTATTGGATCCTCCTGCTAGGAATAACTCCAGTTTGCCTTGCCCATAATGCAGTTCAATACTTTTAGCTTGCCAGGAAATACATGTTTGTCTAACCAGAAATTTACTGCCGTATGCTCATACTGTTAACGATCAATAAACTTTATGATGCCAATGACTCAATCCCAGATGCTTATCCTATCAGGACTTCACTCCTCTAAACTAGCCTTTTCTAGAACTAGCCCAGAAGGAATAAAGCTTCTTTGTATTGCCAGTATTTGTGAAGTTCAATTCCTTTCACGCTTATTTTGGTGGAAACGGAGGAAACTGTGGAAGAAAACAGGAGTGCTACCGATGCAAGGATGCCACGAAGAAGTTAGAAGTGCAATCCATGCACATCACCCTTCTGAGAAACTTTTCCTCCCAGCCAGGTCCATCAATGAATTTCCTAGCAAAAACAAAGTATCGGATAGGTGCTGCCAATTCTGCAAAACACTCTGTTTACCAGTTCTCCCAAGAATTAATTTACTATGTTTGCCAGTATCTGGTGACCTCCATTAGACTGGGTCTGCCAGGAACCAGGCAGTTGGGGTCTGCCAGGAAGGCACTTTGTAAGCTCTCCTTGCGAGCACGCTACATCGCAGGCTACGCACCCTCCGACGGAGAGCACTTCGCACATTTCAATGAAGAAAAAACTCCGCCTTTTAAGATTTGCACATCATGCGATTAGCATTTCATCTTCAGTAGTGAATAATACTTTGTCATGAGATTTTTGTATCTGCTCGCATTGACTTGTTAGGTCAGTAAAAGAGCTCGGCCTGGAATCCTGCCCGCCTTACATGTGAAACCTAGATCTGTCAAGTAAGTGCAAGTTCCTGAGGTAAATAACTCCAGAGATATCATTTATTTTACACTGGAAACTCCACGAGGGACATCAGTACTAGATCTCAGGAATAATGTCTAGAAATCATAGCCCAAATAATAGTCTCTCAATAGATTAATTCTGTATTTATTACTGATTTTCTTTTTTCATATTCCTACCTATAAGACTTGTGGAAAATGACAAAGAAACCAATCCTCCTGGAAGAAGGTTTGAGATATGATTTCAGGAATTGTAAGGAATACAAGAATATTGAAAAAGTTAAAGTATTCTGTATTCTGTGTATTGTTTCAACCTATAAAATCATGAAATTTACAATTTGCAAGATCACAAGGCTTTTGAACCAAAACTTAGATACAGAAGATATTTGTCAAAATACTAATAATGGTATTAAATACTGTAGGATATATTTGAGAACACTGACAATACTTACTTCGGGTTCATGCCATATAAACGTAGAGATCTTGTTTATACTGATTGTCTATCTATGTAAACACATAAATACCCATACATAATGAATTTACATAATCTCAGATTTCAATTAAGGTCTTTCATGGAAATTTTTGCTCAACATTGATAGTCAAAATTAAATAGTAGAACTGCTAGTAACAAAAAACTTCACAGGAAGTGAAGTGATTTGGTATCAATATTTTGAGCAACGCATCACATTTTATGCTGAAGCTATCTAAAGTGCAGATGAGATTGCCCAATCTAGTTTGTATAAACTACCATGTTTAATAGCAGAACACAATGCCCTTATACACACCAGTTTCCATAAACATTTGAACTGATGATTCTTTTTACAAAACTAGATCAGTATAAACATACACCACTACCTTGTTCCTGATATAAGCTTCTCTTTATTTATTTTTTATTGTGAAATGATTTTGCTCTCACACTCCACAATGAGAATTCATATTTTTTTTCTCTCATCCTTCATTATTATCACTTTATTCATGACTGTTGTGATACCTGTTTCCTCACCTATTCTCACACCTTTCATGCATGAAGGTCAAACTGAATGTTGGATTTTATCCTAACCTTGCAATTAATTCATAATATTTTAAGGATCGAGCATTATTTCACTCCTAGCTAGTGGCTGGAGAGTGACACTGTGTCACTAGTTGGGCTGGCAACTATGGATGTCCCTTTACCTTTCTACCATAGCTTTTCCATACAGAAAGAGGAGACAGCTCCATATTTAATATTCAGAAATTTCTTACATAATGGTCATATGCAATTGCCTGGAATAGCTTTCTCCTTGCAGAAAAATTCCCTTTGAAAAGGGATGCTGCAGAGGGTTTTGTTTTGTTTAAATTAGAAAGAAGTACCAAACATGAGAAAAGCTTTCTTGAGGCAATGTTAATGAGGAATTTTACAAAAGGAAGTATTTAAAATACAAATTCTATACACAGTTTTATGGATTCATGCCAGATTCACAATCCAAAACTGAACCTATTGTTTTCTGGTCTTGATTGATCAAATATCAAGAATCACCAAGAACTCTACAATTCCTAGGACTTGTACCACTGAAGCTGGCTGGCCTTTCAGAAACAACACAGTAGAACTGTAATCAAAGTAAAAAAGTTGATGGATGAAATTTTATACTCAGCTTTACAATCTGTTTTGCTGTTGCTTGAATTTTCAGCTCAACCAGTTTTATATTTCAAATCTCTATGATGCCTGCCAGGCCAAACATGTGGGTTAAATTTGTGGCAGACCAAATCTATACGATTTAAACCACTAGAAAGATATGGGGATGAATTCCTGGGAAGTCAAACAGATACGCTTAGCAGTGCAATTACTAACTCAATTATACCAACCTGAATTTGTCACAGGAGAAAACCATGATTTTTAGTATGACAAGTGAGGTTCAGCTCCATCCTCACAATTCAATACATAAGTATGTTTTTAAAAACGCCTTTATGCTCAATAGTACAACAAAACAAGCAGTGTATACTAAATAATGAATTCTCTAAAGGTAAGCAAGTATTCAAGTGCTGCCCTGCATATTGACAGACTGTAACACACTTGAAGGAGTACAAGAATATATTACTTCCAAGAAGAAAAATACAAATGCTTATAAAAGAACTGCAAATTCATATGGTATGTTCCAAATATTAATTTTACTGGAAAAAACTTGAGACATATATTTCCAATAAAACAATCTTACAACACGAGTGCAAAATATTTGTCAGTCTGTGCAAACATAAATCTGATTCCAGCCCTGAATGAATGGGAAAAATTCATGCTTGACAACTTCTTCCAGAAATGCACACTAATTTGACCACTTCTCCAAAATTATTAGCAAAATTGTTTTCAAAGGTACTGTTCTGGAAGAATAAATTCAACATATGGCCGATTTTTTATGCCTACAATATAGTGATTGCAGCCATTATAGATGTATCCAAGCTAACTGGGCTAAAGCTAGCTCGGGTAGCGACTGTAGTAAAGCTTTGCAAACAAGGAGCCCTTCATAGGCTTAGTCAATGCTGAGGCTATGCTTTCATAGCCACAGCTATCAGTAATGAGGTAGGTAGTTTAAGTAGATCTACAAGTACATCGAGATCATCTCCAATCGCCGCAGTATAGACTATCTTAGTTAACCAAACCCTCATAACTTATGCAAAATCAAGTCACTTCTCATGAATCAAACATATATCTTTGTACAGAGTAATTTGTAGAAATTTGTATTCATGACTTTTTTCAATATTGCAGTTCTGTAATTGTACTGAGGGAACATCTGTATTGAGGGGATCTCTGGTATATCTGGTAGGGGTAATTTCTCCAATGAATTATAGCTACTTTCAGACAACACCAGCAGCACAAAGGTAATTTGATTCAAAATATCTGCAGTAACAACAAAACCTACAGTGATCTGAACAGCTCTTTAGCTACATAGCACTGCTATTCTAATTTCTGCATTAATTTACATACCACAGAGGAGACGATTTTCCATCCTCAAGAACATAGTTTTGATCTTCTTGTCCAAAAGGAAAATTGTTTTAGTATGCAAAATAGGGTCAGGTGGTGATGGTGGAAGGGTTTTTGGTTGGCTAATTGGCTGGTTCCCTCTCCCCCCACCTTAGACAAGCACCAAACTTTTTAACTCAGAAATATTGGCCACACTATGGTGGATCCATTTAACCACTTCTTTGAAGAACAGTGAGCCACTGCCCACGGCGTCTTGTTGTTTTTACCTTTGTAAAGGGGACACACCTCTCTTGCACTGACAGGCACTGTGATTCCTAAAAATGTTCTACTTACTCCACCATACAGTCACAAATAGTGACAGAGCTAAAGGCAGTACATTAACACCTTTTGTATAGACAAGTGGGTTAAACACAGTAAGCGGGTTCCCATGAGAAGTGGTCTATCAGGGAATGTTGCAGTAAATCCTGCTCATTTCCTTCCTCACTGCTTTAAGTCCATTCTGGTTTTTAGCCTTTATCTCTCTCCAAACAGTTGCTTTTCCTAACCTTGGCTCAAACACCATAAGCTCTCAAATATTTGTCCTAGACTTTGGTCTGTATCATGCAGAAGCCTAAAAGGGAACTTAACTGTTTATTTTTTTTCTTATAAGACAGTATTTATCCTTCGGTTTTTAAATGAGTTGGCTATTTGTAGGATTAGACAAATTTTTGTTAAGAGGACTGTTGCATTTTAATTCATTCATAAGCTTTATAAACACATGCAGATATATCCTACAACCTCAAAGCTGATTTTGTACCTAAATCCACACAACATATGTAAAGGTAATAAAATAATTAACCAGTCAAGGTTAGTAAGGAGACTAGCCACTACTAAAGATATATTTATCCATAGCTGTCATGCAATGGTCTCCAAAATAGTGGTCACTCCATCTTGCTAGAAAAGCAATTTTAACCCCCCCCCCCCCAAAAAAAATTGCTACTTTCCTGATATTACAGTTGGTAAAAGTGGGTAAAAGAAGTGGGTTGTTGCAACAAACCTTTGAAAGCAAAACATTTGCCTTTTTGGTAAGTAACCAGAAAGCAATAATCATAACTAGTAGATAAAATCAACAATTTACCTTGAGTGGATTGGTCAACGGGTTTTCTTTTTCTGCTATGACTGTTATAATTAAGTCTCAGCTCTTGACTATATTCATTCAGAGTTTCTCTTGAGTCGTAAGATTGCCGTTGCTTTCTCCCATCTTCACTTTCATCTGAAGAACTTGTGTAAGTTAGATCCACTTCATGTTTAACCTTAGACAGTGGCTGGTAGGGTTTGCAGTCCATCTGCTCCATCGCTGATTAAATAGGCTTAGAGTCATGAAAACAAGCAACTGGAATTCCTTAAGGAGATAGTCCTGGGGGGAAAAAAAAGAAAAAAAAAAGAAAAAAAAAAGTTCATTTCAGCTACACATAAATATTCAGTTCACAAAGGCCCAATTTTATTTTTAGTCAATATAAACCAATTAAATTGAATTTATATCACTGCTATCCAGGAAAGAATCTGGACATGTTTTATTGTTTTAGGTTTTTTTTAAAATACTATTAAAATAACATTAACCTGAAGAAGAAAAACCAAACCCAAATCCTAAGCACTATCCCACTAGACCTAGCGATAACGGTACTTTATGCACAGAATATGCTTCAAAAACACCAATTTGGTATTAAAGCTCTGACTGAGCACTTGCTATGTCTCTAAAGAGGGGCACATCTATCTTAAATGACAACAACACTTTGCATCTTTTTAAACATGAGGCCTAGAAGCCAGAAAGTTCACCCTTTTGAAGTATTGTGCTGCAAATCAAATTACACTTAATCAAAAACAACAGAGTGCACATTTTAGAAAACCAGCAGGCTTAGTAAAAAGGCAACGCCCCCCCC